>NW_027443605.1:0-272057 GCF_048569485.1 Anomaloglossus baeobatrachus | reverse complement strand
GCACTTGTGTGCGTTTTTACCAAACTATTATATAACGCACAAGTGTAGTGTATAATACACGTCAGTCAGCAGTGGCTGATAGTGTCAGAGTTCTCGTCATTAATTTTTGCTCCTAAAACCTGTGTTAGGTTCTTAGTGCGTCCGTGCTTGCATTTAAAAACCGCACGTGTGTGCCTGTCGGTGGCAGCGTACAGGTGCACTTGTGTGCGTTTTTACCAAACTATTATATAACGCACAAGTGTAGTGTATAATACACGTCAGTCAGCAGTGGCTGATAGTGTCAGAGTTCTCGTCATTAATTTTTGCTCCTAAAACCTGTGTTAGGTTCTTAGTGCGTCCGTGCTTGCATTTAAAAACCGCACGTGTGTGCCTGTCGGTGGCAGCGTACAGGTGCACTTGTGTGCGTTTTTACCAAACTATTATATAACGCACAAGTGTAGTGTATAATACACGTCAGTCAGCAGTGGCTGATAGTGTCAGAGTTCTCGTCATTAATTTTTGCTCCTAAAACCTGTGTTAGGTTCTTAGTGCGTCCGTGCTTGCATTTAAAAACCGCACGTGTGTGCCTGTCGGTGGCAGCGTACAGGTGCACTTGTGTGCGTTTTTACCAAACTATTATATAACGCACAAGTGTAGTGTATAATACACGTCAGTCAGCAGTGGCTGATAGTGTCAGAGTTCTCGTCATTAATTTTTGCTCCTAAAACCTGTTAGGTTCTTAGTGCGTCCGTGCTTGCATTTAAAAACCGCACGTGTGTGCCTGTCGGTGGCAGCGTACAGGTGCACAATTTGCACAAACTTTGATATAACGCCCAAGTCTAGTGAATACACGTCAGCACAGCATTGCAAAATGCGCAAGGGCGTTGGCAAGGAACAAGGAAGTGGACGTGATGGTGGTGCAGGCAGAGGCCGAGGTCGTGGGCAAGCTCTAATTTTGCCACAACAAAGGGCCACATCTAGTCGCTCGCACATCCTGTCCCAAATTCTTGGGGACCGCAGCAGTACACCGCTCTTGAACCAAGACCAGTGTCAACAGGTTGTTAGTTGGATAGCGGATAATGCTTCCAGTCAGATTGGCACCACCACAAACACTCTGTCTTCCACACGGTCAAGTGTCAGTAGCCGTGATACTGCACCGCACATTTCAGAACCTGATCCTCCTTCCTACCACAAGGCTGAGTACACGTCCTCGGACATTAATGATCCCACACTTGGACACTCGGAAGAGCTGTTCACATTTCCATTCGCACATTCTGGCCTCTCGCCAGCTCATGTTGAAGTGGGTCATGAGGAGATCGTATGTACAGATGGCCAAATATTTGAGCAGCCACGTTCTCACGAAGTTGGCAACGTGTCTCAACAAGGGGTGGACGATGATGAGACACAATTGTCAGGAAGTCAGGAGGAGGAGCAGGGTGCGGAAGAGGAAGACGACGTGGTGGATGATCCAGTAACTGACCCAACCTGGCAGGAGGATATGCAGAGCGAGGACAGCAGTGCACAGGGGGAGGGAGGCGTAGCATCCCAACAGGCAGTAAGAAGCAGGGTGGTGGCTCCAGGCAGAAGTCAGGCAACCGTTCCCCGGAACAACAACACGACACAAGGTGCCTGTACAAATGTTAGGTCTTCCCGAGTCTGGCAGTTTTTTAAGTTGGATCCAGATGATTCTAAAAAGGCCATTTGCAACACCTGCCGTGCCAGCATCAGCAGGGGTACCAAAACTAGCAGCCTGACCACCACCAGCATGATCAGGCACATGTCAGCCAAGCACCCGACTTTGTGGGAAGTACAACAGAGTCGAGGAGCAGTGCTTGCTAATGTCACTGCTACGTCTTCGCTGGTTGTGCATGCGAGCCAATCCCCTGTCCATGCTGCCTGCGAACAAGCCTCCTCCGGTCCTGCACCTGCAGTTGCCTACTCAGAAATAACACCATCATCAAGCACGTCCTTGTCCCAGCGCAGCGTTCAGTTATCCATTCAGCAAACCTTTGAACGCAGGCGCAAATACACTGCCAACACCCCACATGGGCGCCCTGGACAAGCCAGGTCGTCACAGGTACTACACCAACACACTCTACACTCCGGCTAGGCACACCGAAGCTAAACACAAATCCTAGTTGCCTTCCTCCAGGGGCTGATGTCCACACCAGGGGGTGGGCCAGGCGGTTGATCCCACCCACCGAGGAGTTCACAGTCCTGGAGGCGGGAAAAGGAGTCAGATTAGAGATCAGTTTTGGAGTTAGAGAAGTGAAGAGGAGAGGAGACTGACCGTGTCCGGGTGTGTGGCCCGGGCACTCAGCAAGGTTGGCAGACGGTGGTGACCTTCTGCAGGAGAGGCTGATTGGAGTGAACCGTACGGACCGGGGATGGGCGGTGGCCCGCCGGTACCAGATCGGGGAGTGAAGAGAAGCCAGCACCATCCGGCAGGGCCTACGGACCCCGACCAGGCTAGGAGTCGCCGTAAAACCGGTCAAATCCGTTAGCGACAGGAACCTCCAGGGTTTCCCAGCAGTCAAGACCCGATTGAAGGCAACAGCTCACACCGTAGAGGGAAGCACAGTCACCGCCAAGGCTACAGTTCCCAGGGCCAGAGCCTGCGGGCAAAAGGGGCTCCCTCAGCATCCATCCAAGCTGGGGAGCGGGTTACCGGTGGGAAGCCCGCTAGATTTTGGGGGAATAAAAGGGGTCCAACACCACATCCCCACAGGTGCACACCCACCCATCAAAGAGAGCTATAAGCCAATACCACCTTCACATTGCCAGTGTACCAAGTACATGTTGAGCAACATGAAGGCGGCTGGGGTTATCCGTGACAGTTGTAGCCTTTGGGCAGCTCTGTTGATCCTGTTAAAAAAGAAGGACGGCACCACTCCCCGTATTGAGGAATCGCTAGCTGCATTGAGAACTGCAAATTATTTTTCTACCCTTGATCTCACTAGTCACTATTGGCAAGTGTCCGTTGCTGAGGCAGACCGGGAGAAGACCGCCTTCGCCACCCCTATGGGTCTCTGCGAGTTCAAAAGCATGCCCTTCGAGCTGTGCAATGCGCCAGGAACCTTCCAGAGGCTGATGGAATGCTGCTTGGGACAAGATTTTAGGGTGTATAAAAAGGGAGATTAGATCCCGTGATCCCAACGTATTGTTACACCTCTATAAATCACTTGTAAGGCTACATCTGGAATATGGGAACCAGTTTTGGGCTCCACATTTTAATAAGGACATTCAGAAGTTAGAGTCAGTTCAAAGGTGGGCAACTAGACTACTACAAGGAATGGAAGGCCTCCCATATGATGACAAGTTGAAAAAGTTATTAAGTGATTATTGGCTGCAATGGGGCTTTCTGGCTGGTGCCAGCCTCTCTTCTTAGCACACAGGAACCACAATCCCTACACCATGCTTCAATGGATTCTCTCATCCCAGCCCAGTAAAACTACATATTTTACACAGTCATAAGCAGCCAAAAGGGATCTATTCTATTCAATTGCAAATGATCTAGATAAGACTGAGAATAAGATACTGCACGGGACATAGCAGAGTTGGTCAAGTTGAGTGGAGATGAGTTTGCTATTTGGCACAGCTTTTTGCATCAATAAAGCAAGTAAAAGGTGTGAAAGATAAAAAAAAGGGTGAAAGTGTGAAAAGTGAATTGGCCAAATTGAGGTGCATATAAAGTTTTTGCTTTCTTTCAATTAACTAATGGGGCTCATTTGAATCAGGTGAATTGAGTTCTGCTTTTGGAAACTGGGTTAAGAAGGGGTGCACCGGTCCTGGAGGTACTGCAATACCAGGTCAATGCGTGCAGTGGACAGAGCAAGATTTTTTCCATCTCCTTGTTCTAAAAATCCATTTAATATATGGTCCCCAGAGAGGGGACGTATCAGATATTAAACTGATAAGAACAGATTTAATTTTTTTTTTTTTCTGTTTATCAGTAGGACTTCAAAATAACAAAGGTGATCGCCTCCCGTTGCCTGGGAACCGTCCAGGCACAAGAGGGCTATGTGTCACCAGAAGGCGCACACACTTCCTCAAGGCCGGCAGACGTGCAATCCCAGGCACCTTCCAGTACCGACCAAGGTAGCGTCCTCCGAAACTACACTTGATCTTAGCCAAAAGGCCGAGAAGCTATAACCCGAATTGGTTACGGCCTTGAGTGGCACCCTGGCCTATACCGGACACATCTTAGGGAGAGGGAGACAAACCCACGCCTACAGAAGACATTTTGTCACCCAAGCCAACCCTTGAAAAGGCTGTTTTGCAGAGCAAAAACAAGAAGAATGGTGCTTTTTGCAGCCGCCGCCCACTGCAATGAATCTGAATAACTCCTCCTTTTGGACACAAGCACCTCCCCTCCCCCTTGCAGTCTTTCCAATTCATGATACAAAAAGACGGACGGACAGGACAGGACAGGACAGGCTGCCTGACTTTCCGTCACTGCCACCCTTTGCCATCCTTGCCCGTAGAAAGCCCTTTCATCATCCCCAAACCCTAATCTTTTCCCTTCCCTTCCCAGATGCGTCTCACTCCCTTTCATTAGGAAGTGAGCGCAGCCTTTTCTCCGTTCTGCACATGCGCGACGTTAAACACAAATGCGCAGGCGTGCGTTCCATTACCCTCACTGCATTCCACTCCCATACAGGAAGTGGGCGCAGCTATTACTACGGTCGCACATAAAAGAACCCACGGCCACCACTGCACATAGCTGACTCCACCACAGGACACCCACTTCTACACCAACGCAGGTAAGACAGGATCGGCACCTCTATGCTCCCGTTACAATCAGGCTCAGTCACCATGTGATAACGCTCTCAACTCTTTAGTTGCAGGCTCCCCTTGCTTCACCTCCACTGGCTGTGCTGCCATTTCCTCTCCCACCTGGAAGGTATACTTTATTCCACTATTTTCCTGTTTCTCTCTTCCCCCTTTTCCCATAACCTACTTTTATCTGCATTTGTGGGGTATCTATATGCTATTTACATCATAGTTTTATTCATTAATATGGAAGGGAAGAGTGCCCATGAGAGTGTTGAACTGCGGAGAGCAAGAGATTAAGCTGCTCCGATTTGCCACCATTGATAAGCTGTTCTCAGTAGATACACATGCTATCCAAACAGCAGCATCCACCATTGCTTCAGCCCACCCATTCAGTGACAGCTCACCAAGTCAGCCAGAGGAGTGGTGTAAGGAATTACACGTAGGCACTGACTCCACACCTTCACATCACAAGAAGGGGGTCTACAGGCTAGTGCAAGAATACGAGCAAGTCTTCAGCAAACATCCGCTAGACTTTTGAAGAATAAAAGGGGTCAAACACTACATCCCCACAAGTGCACACCCACCCATCAAAGAGAGATATAAGCCAAAACTACCTGCACATTACCAGTGTACCAAGGACATGTTGAGCAACATGAAGGAGGCTGGGGTTATCCGTGACAGTTGTAGCCTCTGGGCAGCTCCGTTGGTCCTGTTAAAGAAGAAGGACAGCACCACTCCCCTGTATTGAGGAATAGCTAGCTGCATTGAGAACTGCAAATTATTTTTCTACCCTTGATCTCACTAGTCGCTATTGGCAAGTGTCCGTTGCTGAGGCAGACCGGGAGAAGACCGCCTTTGCCACCCCGATGGGTCTCTGCGAGTTCAAAAGCATGCCCTTCGAGCTGTGCAATTTGCCAGGAACCTTCCAGAGGCTGATGGAATGCTGCTTGGGACACCGAAACTTTGAAACGGTACTGCTATACCTTTATGATGTTATTGTTTATTCTAAAGCAAACAAGATTTTAGGGTGTATAAAAAGGGAGATTAGATCCGGTGATCCCAACGTATTGTTACCCCTCTATAAATCACTTGTAAGGCCACATCTGGAATATGGGGTAAAGTCCTGAGCAGGTTGATAACCATTGGTTTGAGCATGGTAGGGTGTAGTGCGCATCTTCCTGCATCGGTAAAAGCTGCAGAAGTCCTTGAAGATTTCCGCTTCAAAGGCTGTGCCTTGATCTGTGAGGACTCTCTCTGAGTAGCCATGAGGTCTGCATAAGTGTGCTTGGAAGACCTTCGCTGCAGTATGGGCCATTAGATCTTTGACTTGTACCACAACCATAAATCTCGAGTAGTTGTCTACCATCGTAAGTGCATACGTGAGCTCGCCTCGATATTCTGCAACAAAACTCCCTTTTTCGATTTCAGTTTCAGCAAACACTCCTCTTCCTGTAGAAAATATTTATCATTACCTAAGACAGTCATTCTAATGCATGACAATATTAAGGCAATTTAGTTAAAACTTGTTTTAACTCACCTTTAAGGGGATTGATGTATTTCATGGTCAATCCAGGTTTGTCAGTGATGGCACTGACATAATGTATGGCGTCTTTTTCGGGCGTTATCCTTTGCCTTTTCATTGTGAAAATCCAGTTGCCTATATCAAAGCAAATTCTACTACTTGTAAAGTATGCAGAAAATGAAATGTAGAACATATAACATCAACTGCTTAGGAACGCATCATAGGTTAGTACTTAAAAGGATATTGTCATGTTCTAGTCATAATGCAAGCTGGACATTTTTCATGTTACCCTGTAATCGCCGGCCTGTTCTAATGCTCACAAGCCAAGATATAGGCTCAGCTGCTAAGGCTTCCCTCTGCCTTCTGAATGAAACTTGAATATGTCTGGGTCACTGTGTATATAGCAGGTGCTCAGAAAAAATAAGAGTCAATTCAATAGAAATAGCTCTGGCACACTATAGTGATCAATAACGTAAGAAAAGAACTCTTGGAATGCTGAAAATTCTTTATTTGTGCAAAAGGATAATTCATCCAACGTTTCGACCTTGTTTTTAGGTCTTTATCAAGGATAAAGTTATCTAAGATCATAAAGGGTTACAAAACCATATAAACACGTAATTAGTACATAGTACAACATAACAGTACAATATATTGCTACTTGAGAGTACAATGGGTCAAATGACCATGATGCACATACAAAAAATTTTTCCAAAGCCATAGTGAAAACATTTGTACTGAGGAAAGAAAATTTCCACATGACCTATCTGGAGAAACATTCTGGATCAAACAACCAAAAATAGTCAAGCAGGTAAATACACACCTATATGGATAACAGGATGATATGTGTTCAATTGTATAGCGTCATTGCCATTAAGGTACAAATGGAAAACTTGCAATCCTATATAGTGAAGGAAATGAACACATATCATATCAAAGAACACAGGAACATGGGTGTGAGAAAAACCTCAATGTTTATACTTTGTTCTTTATAATGGTGTGAACATGTATATGTCTCAGTACCTTATGCACTTGAGAATTCTAGTGAGTAGATCATGAAAGCCTATTTCAGAACTGGAATCGGTAAATAATTGTAGGTGGAATCTAAATGAAAAGATGGTACAAGTGTTATCATGACACGTGGGCTATAACACAATGAGGGGCACTGCAGCCAGAAACTTGAGATGCTGCCCCCTGACTGCTGGCCCCTATGCATGTTTAAATAGAGGTCTCCCCCTAGAAAGACACTGACCTGCCGCCCCCGCCTCCTGTGGTGTGACTGGCCTAAGCCCCGCCTCCTGGATACATATCACCGTGCTGCCCAGCTTCCAGCCTCTCGGCTGCAGGACCCGGACCTGTTTGGGCAGCCGGACACAGGGACCCGCTCCTGGAGGCGGTAAGAGAGCTATCAGCAGGGAGGTAAGCGTTTCAGCTCACAGCACTGTTAGCTGTGAGCGGCTCCCTCTATGCTGAGGCACAAGCGATGTGTGACCGGTGAGCGCGGCGTTCTAAGGGAACTACCCGCCCGCTGGTCCGCTTGTGCTCGCCATTATTTAACAACCTCACCCCCCCCCTCCCCCCACCCCCCCCCCCTCCTCCCACCCCCCCCCCTCCTCCCCTAAAATCAGCATGGAGGAAAGCGTTCTGCTCACGGCGCTGTTTGCTATGAGCGGCTCCCTCCCTGCTGAGGCTCAAGCTACGTGCGCCGGCGAGCGGCGTTCTGAGGGAACTACCCGCCCGCCGGTCAGCTTGAGCCGCCATTAAGTTTGAAAAAGAGCGCTTCGCGCTCTTTGTCATTGGCCCCGCCCACCCGCCGCCCAGCAACCGCCGACCAGACACCGTCGCCAGTGCCGAGGAGGAGCTGGGTAGGGCTGTGTGCGCTCTGCACGGCACCTAAAAGGTGTGCCTCAGAGCGCAGCTGAAAAGCTCCGTTCTGAGGCGCATGGTGCCGGTAGAGAACGTGCGCTCAGCCTGCAGCTCCTGCCATAGACAGAGCAGGAGCTGCCGGCAAAGCGCACGGAAGTGACATGTCACTTCTTAGAACACAGCGATTCGGGCAACAGCTGAATCGCTGCGTTCTACTATGCAACGTGCGTACGGCCTCTACACAGTCTCCATAGACTGTGCAGGGGACGCAGGACGCATGAATTAGGCACACAGCCTAATTGAAGTGCAGACTCAGTGCAGTCCCTGTCACAGCGCAGGTTGGAGGCACGGTAGGGGAGAATCTAGTATGCAGGCACTAACCTGCAAGAGTCAAATCACCCCATCCCACACGCACTGAACTTCCCCTCCCCTCCGTTTGTATGCCCCGGGAATGCCAAGGGGGCTAGCCTGGGAATGAACCAGGGACCATGTGGGTCTCCCAGTGAGCGGGCGGGTTAAGGGATTCTGTTAGGACTTCAATGTTCAAATTGAGGGGGGCTGGTAGTGAACAGGGGCAAGAAGCAACAGTCAGCAGGTGGCGTGTTTTCCCTCCTGCTGATACCACACCTACACCAAGCCCCCTCCCAGGCCAAAACACACTCCATTTGACATTATGACAATGGTGACTGTTAACAGCCCCGCCCCGTTGTCACACAGGGGATTTCAGCATGTTATGGCGGCGGTGGGTGCGGTGCCGACTATCGCGTTGTACGGTCATGTGCAGGGGTCACGGTAGCAAGCTTTGGCATGGGTAGCCACCATGTCCGGAGTCTGTCATCTTAACCCTTGGATAGGTGTGAGCGTCGTCGTAGCAGGCGTTACGTGGGTAGATCTAGATCCAGTCGTCTTGTCATTTCCTGAATCACCAGGTGAGTACCCTGATGGGGAATGCGGGGTGGGATAAGTCCCCCTAGGGAGGATAACGTGACGTCACAGGTAACAGGCGTCCCGCCCAGCTCTACATGTTGTCACTAAGTTATTTATAACAATGTTATTGGTGCTGAGGGAATCGCCCTCCCCCGTTTCTGTTAAAAGCTGTGATGGTATCTAGCATTCCTACCCCTTGTAGACAGCATTCCACAATCTACCTGCTCTAACTGTAAAGAAGCCTTCCCTATTTCGGAGGATTAAGTTTGGTGGCAGTTTATTTATATTGACCACACGGGTATTTATACAAATTATTATTATTTATTATGCGCCATATAATTCATGGCGCTTTGCATGCGAAAGGGGTTTTTACATAATAGGTACCAGTATAATAATCATAAACCGTACAAGGCACAGACTGGTACAGGGGGAGAGAGGACCCTGCCCTCGAGGGCTCACAGTCTACAGGGGATGGGTGAGGAGACAGTAGATGAGGGCAGAGCTGATTGTGCGGCGCTGTATCGGACTGAGGGTTACGGCAGCTTGTAGGCCTGTCGGAAGAGGTACAAATGAGATATCCTCTGAGACGTCTTTCAAAAATTAAACATATCTTAATTTTTCAACCTTAGTTTAATACAGGCGGCCTCCATTCCTTGTAATAATCTTGTTGCCACCGGTTAACTGACCCTTCAAGTGATTTATTGATTAGTGACAATATTATGGGATCACGGGATCTAACCCCCCTGTTTTACCCCTAATGTCATGCTGTAATTGAAAGAAGGGATCTATATTGGTCACAGTTAGTTTTATCGAAATGTGAGAAGTATATCTCTGTACATTTGCATGGTTTGATTGTTTTTCTAAAACTGCTTCTTTTTTGTAGTGAAGTAATTTTCATCCTTTTTTACTAGATTTTCCCTCTTTGGTTAATTACGTATGTTTTCATTGGTTTTCCTTACCGTAAGAACTGAAAATAAACAAGTGAGATGGGAAAACCGGCAATGTTAGCTATTCGCAGAATAATTATGCCCGCTAATATTTTCTGGACAATTACTTCCACATACATATTCTAAAAGGTATAAATTCACTTTTAGTTTTTGTGTGCGTTGCATGGATTGGGGACGCTGCCCCATCGGGGCTTACGGTCTGGATTCCCTATCTGTATGTTTATGGGGGTGTGGGAGGAGGCTAGAGTGCCCGGAGTAGACCCACGCAGTCACGGGGAGAACGTACAGGCTCCTTGCGGATGGTGTCCTTGGCGGGATTTGGGCCCAGGACCCCAGGGCTGCAGCTAGCCATTGAGCCACCGTGCCATGCCATAATAGTTTCAAGAGCAGGAACAGACAGATTTGTAGATGGAGTATTATGGCGTTGCAGGGCCAGCTGTTTGGGATCATTTGCGATACAAAGTGTTTATATAGTTATATATAAAAAAAAAAAAAAAAAAAAAAAAAAAAAAAATGCTCCTTATGCTGGGCCCGGGGGGACATGGTCCATTAACCTAACTTTGATTGCGCCTTTCCCCCTATTTCGGTTCCAGCTACACAAAAGGGGGGGTGGACTGGGAAATAGGAGAATGACCAGTGGTCCGACGATGCCGGTGGGTAAAAGCCTTAACCAACTACAGCCCTTTCCTCGAATAAGTAATCAGGCTGATTAGGTTTTTGTGGCTTGGAATGATTATGGGTCAACGCAGGGTTGAAGGCAAAACAGGCATCTGGGTTCCGGGTTAGTATCGGGCACCTTATTGCAATCCCAATCTCAGGTATTTTGGTAACTCAACCCACCAGCAGGATCAAGGTTGGAGTTCTCAGCTAGATGGTGGGGTGCTCGGTGAAGTTAGGCCTATGATCCGGGCCTCCATTTTGCATTGACCTGACGGTTCGATGGTACGTTATTCAGCGGGTGTTGCTCTGGTGGTTGATGTGCGTGACGATTTTACAAGCCACCCTCTAGTAATACACACCCTGCAGTATTCAGCGAATGTGCACCAATTTCGGTTGCAAGCAAACTGTTACGAGGTCGGTCTTCCCATTTTTAAATTGCGGAACGGTACTGAAGCGATGAGGGTCTTGTGGGGTGAAAGGTATTGAAGGGTTGGATGATTATGGTAAGCGAGTGGAGCACAGTAGGCCTATTCTTTTTTAGCCGAAGATTGTTTGTTTTGTTTTAAAAAAAAAAAAAAAAAAAAAAAAGAAAAAAGTGGGGGTTTGGATTGTTCGCCCCATTGCAAATCTATACATTGATATTTTGGATCTTTTTCCCTCACTCGGCGGGTGTCCCGACGTTGTCGTTTATGTCTCTTAGGCGAGCGGGTGTATGGGACCAGTTTTTACCCATGACGACGGCCCTTCATTTTAGCGTTACGTAGTTGGTCCTCCATTTTGTGGGCTGGTTTTTGGTTGGTAATGCGACGGTTACTCGTTATTTTGGTGTTTGCCAGCCGTGGTACCCGGCACGTACTCTCCCAGAGTTGGGGTGCTACAAGGCTTCAGGAGCCAGCATACATGAGCACAGTTTTCAGTGGATCAGGTAACGACAATGGAAATGCATTATGAGGGACGTCAGGTCGGAGTTGGTTTTTTGAAATCGGGTTTTATTCGACACGTAAGGAGATTCAGAACAGTGTACAGGGCTAATGTAAAATGACATGATTGTGATTTGTTTATCCAAAAAAAAAAAAAAAAAAATTTTTTGTGGGTTTTTGTCTTTTTGTCAGTACCACCTTGGAGAGACGAGGTGTTTGATGGTTACGAGAATTCCCTGTTCTGACAGTGTTTTTGCCTTTCAGATCCAAGTCGGCCCAGTGATTGGGTCCGAGGTTACTTCCATGTATGTTGTCTGCGAGGAGAGCGGATCTTCGCCTCTTCGCCTTGGTGGTCGGTTCTTGGTTCCTGTTACAGTGAAAGTAATTGGAAAGGTTGCCGGAGCTTGGCTCAGCTGTGGGTCTATCAGAGGCGATCAAGATTGCGTGAGCTCTCTTTTCTACAACCGACTTGGTGATACACATAGGCTTCAAGTAGCTGGTCCAAGGCCGTCTAGCTAGGCCTCTTACCCTTATCCGGTCAGAGAGGTACAAGTTTCCCTGTTTTAGTGTGGAGTGTTACAACGATCCGGTCGAAGGTTACCCTCTGGCCCAGGTGGCTTGGAGCTATGGAAGAATGTGATAAGGATCTCTCCTGGCGCATGGTCGATCAGGGCCTACCCAAGTTGTGCTGTTAATAAAGTGTTTTTTAAAAAAAAAAAAAAAAAAGAGGTTGTTGGTCTGGCACCGCCAGCTGGAAGGCAATATTTGGCTGTCCTTAAGCTCGGATGGGTACACCCCAAAATGATGATGTTATGGATATGGTGGTTTCGGAAATGCCTGGGACGGCTCAGGTATTTCAGTTTTTGGGGGGGGTCGCAGCTTGCTGGCGCGGTGCTGCTCCTTGGCGGAAGGGGTAGAAAAAGTGGTGGTGAAATACCCGCGCCGGACGGCCGGAAGGCGGTACATTTACCTGAACCCCGTGATGTTGGCAAGTTAATGCCTGGTTTAAAGCTGCGACCAAATTTTATGCCAAAAGATGAGAGTGGTTTTTTCTCCATGCCTCTCTCCAAAATGGAAAATTCAAATAAAAGTATTTTAATTTATAAGAGAACGGTGTCGTGTCTTTCTAGGGGGGAAAAATGGTGGTAGTTGGGTCCTGGCAGTCTGAGGGGCACTGCAGCCAGAAACTTGAGATGCTGCCCCCTGACTGCTGGCCCCTATGCATGTTTAAATAGAGGTCTCCCCCTAGAAAGACACTGACCTGCCGCCCCCGCCTCCTGTGGTGTGACTGGCCTAAGCCCCGCCTCCTGGATACATATCACCGTGCTGCCCAGCTTCCAGCCTCTCGGCTGCAGGACCCGGACCTGTTTTCCCACCCTCCCTCCCTTTTTGTTTTCCAAGTTGATTGAGTTTTCTGTGTTTAAGTCGCAGCAGCGGAAGGGGTAGAAAAAGTGGTGGTGAAATACCCGCGCCGGACGGCCGGAAGGCGGTACATTTACCTGAACCCCGTGATGTTGGCAAGTTAATGCCTGGTTTAAAGCTGCGACCAAATTTTATGCCAAAAGATGAGAGTGGTTTTTTCTCCATGCCTCTCTCCAAAATGGAAAATTCAAATAAAAGTATTTTAATTTATAAGAGAACGGTGTCGTGTCTTTCTAGGGGGGAAAAATGGTGGTAGTTGGGTCCTGGCAGTCTGGACCGTGTGACAAAGAAGAAAGGAGAGAAAGAAGAGGAAGAAAATGCAACTACCTGTAACATTACGTGATAGTCACTGGTAAGTATCACTTGACAATTCAAGTGAAAAAGGATTCCTTTATTAAAGGGTTCTCAGTCGCCTCAGGATCATGAAATACTAGGGTAAATGATATGAGAATGGGTAAGAAGCACCACTAAAGGAAATATGAGATGCAGGACATATATCTATAAACCCCTGAACTACATGATAGAAATAAAAAGAAGAAAAAAGAAAAAAAAGAAGAAAGAAGAAGAACACATAGAATGCGGAAAGAGAATGGGTACAACTACCTGAGTTACTGCAGGGAGGCCCCTGGTTGGTATTGTGAGGGTTAGTGGAATTCCTTCACTGAAGGGTTCTCAGTTGCCTCAGGTTCGTGAAAAATGCTATAGACAAATAATGCCCGGAGAAAAGGGGTTCATATACAGCGAATAATGGTAATACAAGGTACATGTGTCACATGTAATAGTATATATATATATATTGTACTAAGCTCTACAACAGAAATAGAAAGTAGTCCCTCTGCCTTCTGTCTAGGTGCCCTGAGTTATGTCCTGTAAACTGTCACAGGGACCCAGACACACATGTGTAGTAGGGGAATATCCCTGCTGAGATGCCAGTGCTAGAGCACTCGTTTGCTGTGGAGTTGAACGCTATGTGAGCAGTTCTTACCTTCAATGAGCAGAAGTCTCTTTTTTCAGATTTCAATATCTCTGTGGGTATCTGGCAGAAATATAGAATACTCTTTACTGCTAAGACCCTGTACACCACTCCCACTAAAGGGGGCTTTACACGCTGCGACATCGCTAATGCGGAGTCGTTGGGGTCACGGAATTTGTGACGCACATCCGGCCGCATTAGCGATGTTGCTGCGTGTGACACCGATGAGCGATTTTGCATCGCTGCAAAAACGTGCAAAATCGCTCATCGGTGACATGGGTCTCCATTCTCGATTATCGTTACTGCAGCAGTAACGATGTAGTTCGTCGCTCCTGCGGCAGCACACATCGCTCCGTGTGACACCGCAGAAACGAGGAACCTCTCCTTACCTGCCTCCCAGCCGCTATGAGGAAGGAAGGCGGTGGGCGGGATGTTCCGGCCACTCATCTCCGCCCCTCCGCTGCTATTGGGCGGTCGCTCAGTGACGTCGCTGTGACGCCGCACGGACCGCCCCCTTAGAAAGGAGGCGGTTCGCCGGTCACAGCGACGTCGCCTGGCAGGTAAGTATGTGTGACGGGTCTGGTCGGTGTTGTGCAGCATGGGCAGCGATTTGCCCGTGTCGCGCAACAGATGGGGGCGGGTATCCACACTAGCGATATCGGGACCGATATCGCAGTGTGTAAAGTAGCCTTTAATAAACTGTGTAAAGGATTTTAAGTAAAAATCCACAATAAACCAGCGCTAGATGGGTTTTTATAATTTTATTAATAGACCACAAATAAAACATTTTTTGCTATCCTTGTTTCAAGACAGAGTATTTGATAATATACAATACACTGATTATTACTAAAACCAAGGACCACATAAAACAAGGACCACATAAAATAAAAAATGAAAGTAATGAGAATAAAATTCTTTTGTATAACCAATTAACTTCGAGGTGATACAATATTCACATTGATTTAGTTTTACCAGTCTAATGTAATGCCCCGGCCGGTGGCATATATTTTGTTTGGTTAATAATTTAGACTTATACAATGAAAGATGTACTATACCACCCCTGGCTAACTTACAAGTTTTAAGTTGTACAATATAAGTTTGCGACGTTATATTCATATATAGGAAGGCAAACAATATTGGCAATTTAGTGGCACCCACCATACGTAATCTTACAGCACCTAATAAGGGAGGATTATTTGGCCTGAAAGGTTTTTTTCCATGCAAAAGCTGTATAGTATGTAAGAATACAAAAAATATTTCACGGAAATCCTTCTTACAGGGGCAGTCAGAAGTCATGATTAGAGAATTTATTACATGTCAATCAAAGGGAGTAGTATATTGCATTCAATGTCCCTGTCAGAAAAAATACATTGGGAGAACTATTAGACCCCTATGGAAAAGGGTGGGTGAGCACATTAGAAGTGTTAAAAATAAATGTACTAAGCACCCCCTATCCAGACATTATGTGTTAAAACATGGAGGGTCCTTTAAAGGATCCCAAGTATGGGGCGTACAAAAAATAACTAAGGATTGGAGAGGTGGCGATTTCATTAAAAAAATGTCACGAGCAGAAAGCCAATGGATTTTTGAATTGAACACCTTGAAACCATATGGACTCAATAATGATATAGAACTGTTTGCTTTTAATTAATTTATATTTTTATAGGTAGAGGAGTAATAGGTACTGATAATAATACGGAGAGAAGGAAAAAAAAAAAAAAAAAAAAAAAAGCGATTGTCATGGAGATATATGTGTATATATGCATAATATATATTAAAATTGGTGCTTCACTTGCCCAAGGTTGATGTAGATATAAGGGGCTTTTCATATTATAGCAAATTTATATTACACCTTTATGATGTCCTTTTGTTAAATTTATTGTTGAAAAAAAGCATATGCATATATACACATTGTCTTCCCAGTATATGATGATACAAGCAAGGCTATATCTTTTTAGAAAAACCTTTAGAAAAACCTTTGCACATAATTATATTATATGGCTATTATGAACGGTCTTTCACAAATTGATATATGTAGTGGTCATTGAATGTTGGTTGAATTTAAACATTGTTTAATTTTATGCAAATTATAACCAATTAAATATATGCATAAATAGTGCTCTAGGCAACAGCTGAGTTATCCTTGAGGAAGGGGGCCGTTACACGCCCCCGAAACGCGCGTCGGATCAGTTTTCTTTTTTTTAGCCTACCTCACCTGTGCGTTGATAACCTGCCAAGTAATCTCTCCCTCGTGTGGAATCAACCGGCTTCCACTGGACACGGTACGGATTGCCTGCTGGAGAGGTTGAGAGGTTACCGCTGACATTTCCTTTGTCTGCAACCAGGATACATTGGTACCTCCAGCGATTCTGCATTGCTCGTTTGGAAGCGGATCGGAGCCTTGTGTGGTGCTAACCTGCCAAGCAACTTCCTCCTGTGTGGAATCAGTCAGCTGACACTGGATACGGTCTGGACTGCCCGCTGGAGAGGCTGAGTAGTTACCGCTGATCTTATTGTTGTCCGCAGCCAACATCTTGGTGCTTTCAGTGGCTTCGTACTGCTTGATTTCGAAAGTACATTTGGGAGAATACGGGACCGGCTGGTTTGTGGCCTTGTGAAGTGTTATAAAGGCTCTGTAAAGAGGGATGTCGGTAACCATACATCTCCCCCAGAGCCAGCACTAGTCGCGGCCACTGGCCTCAAAACGTCCGCTCTGGAAGTCTAACAGGTCAATCCTGTACATAGCGGTTCCAGCCTAATCAACGGAGAAATCCGGGGTGTTTTTTGCGGTCAAGTTGTTGTGAGGTTTATTCCCCCAGGCCCTGGGGGCGAATATAACGTCGCAAACTTATATTGTACAACTTAAAACTTGTAAGTTAGCCAGGGGTGGTATAGTACATCTTTCATTGTATAAGTCTAAATTATTAACCAAACAAAATATATGCCACCGGCCGGGGCATTACATTAGACTGGTAAAACTAAATGAATGTGAATATTGTATCACCTCGAAGTTAATTGGTTATACAAAATAATTTTATTCTCATTACTTTCATTTTTTATTTTATGTGGTCCTTGTTTTATGTGGTCCTTGGTTTTAGTAATAATCAGTGTATTGTATATTATCAAATACTCTGTCTTGAAACAAGGATAGCAAAAAATTTTTTATTTGTGGTCTATTAATAAAATTATAAAAACCCATCTAGCGCTGGTTTATTGTGGATTTTTACTTAAAATCCTTTACACAGTTTATTAAAGGCTACTTTACACACTGCGATATCGGTCCCGATATCGCTAGTGTGGATACCCGCCCCCATCTGTTGCGCGACACGGGCAAATCGCTGCCCATGCTGCACAACACCGACCAGACCCGTCACACATACTTACCTGCCCGGCGACGTCGCTGTGACCGGCGAACCGCCTCCTTTCTAAGGGGGCGGTCCGTGCGGCGTCACAGCGACGTCACTGAGCGACCGCCCAATAGCAGCGGAGGGGCGGAGATGAGTGGCCGGAACATCCCGCCCACCTCCTTCCTTCCTCATAGCGGCTGGGAGGCAGGTAAGGAGAGGTTCCTCGTTTCTGCGGTGTCACACGGAGCGATGTGTGCTGCCGCAGGAGCGACGAACTACATCGTTACTGCTGCAGTAACGATAATCGAGAATGGAGACCCATGTCACCGATGAGCGATTTTGCACGTTTTTGCAGCGATGCAAGATCGCTCATCGGTGTCACACGCAGCAACATCGCTAATGCGGCCGGATGTGCGTCACAAATTCCGTGACCCCAACGACTCCGCATTAGCGATGTCGCAGCGTGTAAAGCCCCCTTTAGTGGGAGTGGTGTACAGGGTCTTAGCAGTAAAGAGTATTCCATATTTCTGCCAGATACCCACAGAGATATTGAAATCTGAAAAAAGAGACTTCTGCTCATTGAAGGTAAGAACTGCTCACATAGCGTTCAACTCCACAGCAAACGAGTGCTCTAGCACTGGCATCTCAGCAGGGATATTCCCCTACTACACATGTGTGTCTGGGTCCCTGTGACAGTTTACAGGACATAACTCAGGGCACCTAGACAGAAGGCAGAGGGACTACTTTCTATTTCTGGTGTAGAGCTTAGTACAATATATATATATATACTATTACATGTGACACATGTACCTTGTATTACCATTATTCGCTGTATATGAACCCCTTTTCTCCGGGCATTATTTGTCTATAGCATTTTTCACGAACCTGAGGCAACTGAGAACCCTTCAGTGAAGGAATTCCACTAACCCTCACAATACCAACCAGGGGCCTCCCTGCAGTAACTCAGGTAGTTGTACCCATTCTCTTTCCGCATTCTATGTGTTCTTCTTCTTTCTTCTTTTTTTTCTTTTTTCTTCTTTTTATTTCTATCATGTAGTTCAGGGGTTTATAGATATATGTCCTGCATCTCATATTTCCTTTAGTGGTGCTTCTTACCCATTCTCATATCATTTACCCTAGTATTTCATGATCCTGAGGCGACTGAGAACCCTTTAATAAAGGAATCCTTTTTCACTTGAATTGTCAAGTGATACTTACCAGTGACTATCACGTAATGTTACAGGTAGTTGCATTTTCTTCCTCTTCTTTCTCTCCTTTCTTCTTTGTCACACGGTCCATTGTGTTATAGCCCACGTGTCATGATTAGAGTTGAGCGCGGTTCGTGGTTCGTGGTTCTCCAGTTCTAGGCTCGAGTGATTTTGGGGCATGTTCTAGATCGAACTAGAACTCGAGCTTTTTGCAAAAGCTCGATAGTTCTAGAAACGTTCGAGAACGGTTCTAGCAGCCAAAAAACAGCTAAATCTTAGCTTGGTTTCTGCTGTAATAGTGTAAGTCACTCTGTGAATCAAACTATTATCACATTTCAGTGTATAGTGTGCGTGAACAGCGCCTTCAGATCACTGCTGTTTCTATAATGGCGATCGCCATTTTTTTTTTTTTTTCTTGTCTTCCTTCCCTAAGCGCGCGCGTCTTGTGGGGCTGGCCAGCATGTCAGCCAATCACAGACACACACACACCTAAGTGGACTTTGAGGCAGAGAAGCAACGGCATGTGTGATAGGATCTGCATGTCACATGTCCCTGCATTATAAAACCGGACATTTTCTTCACGATCGCCATTATCTGCCTTCTGCGTCTTTGGTGTCAGACATCACTGTCGCAGATCCGTCCTTTGTCCTATCGCCGATACAGCTGTATGCGCTGCATACACAGCGTTAGACAGCTTAGGGAGAGCACATTCTAGCAGTCCTTTTAAGGGCTCGTACCGGCAGGGTCAGAGAGCCATAGGTGACAGGTCCTGCAAACAGCAACAGCGTCTGTGTAGCCCAGGTCAGGGATTTCCTCCCTGCATTTCACCATTAGGAGGGAATAGAAAGGCAGGCTTCCATTCCTCTACCCAGAGCACCACAATCCTGCCACTGTACCCTCTTGTCCTCTGCACACTCCAACTCATTCTAAGTAAGCCATTATACTAGCAAACACTCAGTGTACCTAGTGGCATCCTATCTGTGGCTATTGGACTTTGCTATAGTCCCACTAGTGCAAAGACATTTGCAGAGCACATCTGCCTGCATTGCACACTCCAAGTTTTTTAAACTAAGCAATTTTACTAGCAAACACTCAGTGTACCTAGTGGCATCCTATACGTGGCTATTGGACTTTGCTATAGTCCCACTAGTGCAAAGACATTAGCAGAGCACATCTGCCTGCATTGCACACTCCAAGTTTTTTAAACTCAGCCATTATACTAGCAAACACTCAGTGTACCTAGTGGCATCCTATACGTGGCTATTGGACTTTGCTATAGTCCCACTAGGGCCAAGACATTTGCAGAGCGCATCTGCCTGCGTTGCACACTCCAACAAATTATAACGAAGCCATTATACTAGCAAACACTCAGTGTACCTAGTGGCATCCCATACGTGGCTATTGGACTTTGCTATAGTCCCACTAGTGCCAAGACATTTGCAGCACGTCTGCCTGCGTTGCACACTCCAACGAATTATAACTAAGCCATTATACTACCACACACTCAGTGTACCTAGTGGCATCCTATACGTGGCTATTGGACTTTGCTATAGTCCCACTAGTGCAAAGACATTAGCAGAGCACATCTGCCTGCATTGCACACTCCAAGTTTTTTAAACTCAGCCATTATACTAGCAAACACTCAGTGTACCTAGTGGCATCCTATACGTGGCTATTGGACTTTGCTATAGTCCCACTAGTGCCAAGACATTTGCAGAGCGCATCTGCCTGCGTTGCACACTCCAACTAATTATAACGAAGCCATTATACTAGCAAACACTCAGTGTACCTAGTGGCATCCTATACGTGGCTATTGGACTTTGCTATAGTCCCACTAGTGCCAAGACATTTGCAGAGCGCATCTGCCTGCGTTGCACACTCCAACAAATTATAACGAAGCCATTATACTAGCACACACTCAGTGTACCTAGTGGCATCCTATACGTGGCTATTGGACTTTGCTATAGTCCCACTAGTGCCAAGACATTTGCAGAGCACATCTGCCTGCATTGCACACTCCAAGTTTTTTAAACTCAGCCATTATACTAGCAAACACTCACTGTACCTAGTGGCATCCTAAACGTGGCTATTGTACTTTTGTCAATTCACAGTATTAGAACGTTATTTGCAGCACGTCTGCCTGCATTGCACACTCTAACTTTTTTAAACTCAGCCATTATACTAGCAAACACTCACTGTACCTAGTGGCATCCTAAACGTGGCTATTGTACTTTTGTCAATTCACAGTATTGGAACGTTATTTGCAGCACGTCTGCCTGCATTGCACACTCTAACTTTTTTAAACTCAGCCATTATACTAGCAAACACTCACTGTACCTAGTTGTATCCTAAACGTGGCTATTGTACTTTTGTCAATTCACAGTATTGGAACGTTATTTGCAGCACGTCTGCCTGCATTGCACACTCTAACTTTTTTAAACTCAGCCATTATACTAGCAAACACTCACTGTACCTAGTTGTATCCTAAACGTGGCTATTGTACTTTTGTCAATTCACAGTATTGGAACGTTATTTGCAGCACGTCTGCCTGCATTGCACACTCTAACTTTTTTAAACTCAGCCATTATACTACCAAACAGTCAGTGTACCTAGTGGCATCCTAAACGTGGCTATTATACTTTTGTCAATTCACAGTATTGGAACGTTATTTGCAGCACGTCTGCCTGCATTGCACACTCTAACTTTTTTAAACTCAGCCATTATACTACCAAACAGTCAGTGTACCTAGTGGCATCCTAAACGTGGCTATTGTACTTTTGTCAATTCACAGTATTGGAACGTTATTTGCAGCACGTCTGCCTGCATTGCACACTCTAACTTTTTTAAACTCAGCCATTATACTAGCAAACAGTCAGTGTACCTAGTGGCATCCTAAACGTGGCTATTGTACTTTTGTCAATTCACAGTATTGGAACGTTATTTGCAGCACGTCTGCCTGCATTGCACACTCTAACTTTTTTAAACTCAGCCATTATACTAGCAAACAGTCAGTGTACCTAGTGGCATCCTATACGTGGCTATTGTACTTTTGTCAATTCACAGTATTGGAACGTTATTTGCAGCACGTCTGCCTGCATTGCACACTCTAACTTTTTTAAACTCAGCCATTATACTAGCAAACAGTCAGTGTACCTAGTGGCATCCTAAACGTGGCTATTGTACTTTTGTCAATTCACAGTATTGGAACGTTATTTGCAGCACGTCTGCCTGCATTGCACACTCTAACTTTTTTAAACTCAGCCATTATACTACCAAACAGTCAGTGTACCTAGTGGCATCCTATACGTGGCTATTGGACTTTGCTATAGTCCCACTAGTGCCAAGACATTTGCAGAGCGCATCTGCCTGCGTTGCACACTCCAACTAATTATAACGAAGCCATTATACTAGCAAACACTCACTGTACCTAGTTGTATCCTAAACGTGGCTATTGTACTTTTGTCAATTCACAGTATTGGAACGTTATTTGCAGCACGTCTGCCTGCATTGCACACTCTATCTTTTTTAAACTCATCCATTATACTAGCAAACACACAGTGTACCTAGTGGCATCCTATACGTGGCTATTGGACTTTGCTATAGTCCCACTAGTGCCAAGACATTTGCAGAGCGCATCTGCCTGCGTTGCACACTCCAACAAATTATAACGAAGCCATTATACTAGCACACACTCAGTGTACCTAGTGGCATCCTATACGTGGCTATTGGACTTTGCTATAGTCCCACTAGTGCAAAGACATTTGCATAGCACGTCTGCCTGCATTGCACACTACAACTTTTTTAAACTAAGCAATTTTACTAGCAAACACTCACTGTACCTAGTTGTATCCTAAACGTGGCTATTGTACTTTTGTCAATTCACACTACTGCAAATCTATGTGCAGCACCTCTGCATGACAACCTCGTGCTCTGTTTTTAATAAGCTATAATGATAGCACAAAATACTGCCATTTTGTGGCATCATAGAACTGGCTGTTGTATTCCATTAGTGCCCCACTGGTGACAAGCTATTTCTAGCACCTCTACATCACACCCTCATGCACATTTTGCTACGCTAATGTTATAGCAAACTCATGGAATTCATTGCTGCATTTCATAATTCGGAGGGATAGAAAGTCAGGCTTCCTTTAGCTTTTCCTTCTTTTCATAGACAGCATCTCCAAGACAAATTTCCCCTCCACGTCTAAGTGTGGAGAGGCAGCTAGTGCGCATGCGTGTGCCGATGTACCCCAGCTGCAGCATAATTACAGTGTTTCGCCTAGTGAGTATGCTCAGCCTGACTGTGCCATTCCTGACGCTAAGTTTTCATTTCGGGATACAGCGCATGCTCCCACACTAAGTGTGAAAAGCCTCTTTGCACAGGTGCTTGCATTCCGTGCCGGGTCTAAGTCCTGTTTTGGGCATAGACACCATGCTAAAGCTGATAGTCTTTTTTCAGAGACTGTATTTCATGCTACTGAGCATGCTCAGGCACTTCCTGCATCAGAGACTAGGTCCGGTAATGAACTCTTTGGCCCTGGCCCTGATGTGGGGGTCCCATATAGACCACAGGGCATCAGGTGTCCTCCCAAATGGCTTGCAGAGGCCCACACCTATGACTTGTCACCGCATTATTGATGCTCAGACGATGACTGGTGAGGTGTTTGGGTCATGGCAGCCATGAGGTCATCATTGAAGTTGCGTTTCCAAATAGGACGCTAGTTATGCCACTCATGACGTGTCACTCTACTTTTGTCTCCAGGAGGTGCATTGTGGTTCACCCTGGTTTGGGGCGGACCCAGGTTATAAAAGGGGCTGGAGCCAACCAGGAGGTGCGCAGTCTTCTATTATGCTCCGAAAGAGCACACCTCCATGTGTTGAACCCATTGCGGCTTTAGGCCAGAGGTAGGCAGGGATCGGGTGGTGGATGCAGGCCACCACCACAGTTGGTAACGCAGAACGGTTAAGACCAGCTCCTGTCCTAACAGTCCTGCTTGTGCAGCCCAGTGGCATTAACAGGCCTGCTGCTGCTGATGCGCCTGCTGTCCACAGGTGTGGCCCCTACGCACACGGTCAGCGTACTCAATGGCCCCTGTGTTGTTAACAGGGAGTTCCTGGGCTGGGTGGGCATGTGGACCCTGTGACGCTAACAGGGCTCACAGTCTCCAGATCGAATGGCGTCTAACTCGGTTCAGGCTACTATTAGTTTCATAGCCACACAGCTCTGTATCCTCCACCAAACCTTCAAGTTGCCAACCTCTCCTTTTCCAACTGGGAGCACGGTGGACACTGACTGGTGATGGGGATATATACCTTTCTCTTTCTTTTCTTATTAATTTTCGTTATATAGCGGTCACAGATTATATACCACTTTATCCAAATCTGCCAGTCCCACTGTAACAGATGTTGTTTCTTCAGCAAATGTTACAGTTGCTTAACCACCAAATCCACGGACCAAAACTTTTTTCCCCTTTCCAACACACCTGTTCCCCTTTCCAACAGCATCTGTCCTTTTTCAACTCATTTTGGGATATGACCAAAAGTGCAACTGTGCAGGGACACCGTACTCAACGCCATCTCAGCACAGCAGCCATCCCTCGGTCCCTCCGATGTGGACAAGTAAAAGACCATTTCCTCCTATCCATGACAAAGCGTTGAGATTCACTCTGTGCAGCACTGGTGTTTAGTGGACAAGTAGATCTAAGATTGCGTACCACATTCTGCAGATACTCCTGTATACGTGCGTCTATTTCTATGGCAGGAATTAGTTCGCCAAATTTTGTCTTGTACCGGGGATCTAACAGTGTGGCAACCCAGTATTCAGGATTAGTTCAAATTCATACAATCCGAGGGTCATGTAGGTAGTGCAGCAAGAAGGCGCTCATGTGTCTTGTGCATCCAGGAGGACCAAGTCCTTGGTGTGTTGGTGGCAGAGAGGTGAGAATCGTGCATCCTTCCTCTGCCCTCTACCCACAACCTCGCACAACCGAAATGTGAGCAAGCTCTCACTCATCTGCTGAGTCTTCCATGCCCATCGCCAGTTCGTCCTCCATTTCTTCATGGGCTCCTGCACTTTCATCAACACTTTTTGCTGATACTATGCGCCCTTGTTAATCCCTCTCCCTCACCATGAATGCCGCATAGGTGCCGCTGACCATCTGGACCTCGTAGATCTTGTTATCCCTTCCGCATATGACTCCTCCTGTACTTCCTCCCCTTCCTCTTGTCCCAACACCTGACTCAGAATAATAATTACAGTGTGCTCCATCATGTAGATGACCAGAATTGTCACGCTGAGAATGACATTGCCAGTGCTAAACATCTTCGTCGACATTTCAAAACTGTGTAGCAGGGTGCATAGGTCCTTGATCTGACACCACTCCAGCAGCGTGATCTGCACCACCTCTGGATCAAGTTATCCCAGGCTATATGTCTTACCGTATTTCAGCAGGGCTCTGCGGTGCTGCCACACACGCTGCAACATGTGCAGATTCCAATTCCTGCGTGTCGAAACATCGCATTTACGGCGTTTAACTGCCAGACCCTAAGACTTCCGGAGTGATGAAAGTTGTTGAGCTGCTGTGTGCGCACGATGGAAGTGAGCACATAGCGAGCGTGCCCACTGCACAAGGCCATGTAGGCCGTGATGGTGTTTTAAAAATTGCTGGCGAATTCGGTTCAACACGTGAGCCCTAAAAGGCACGTGTGTCACATTGCCCTGAGGATGGCCCGCAGCCAGGTTTGCATCATTGCCGCACACGGCTGTTAAGTCACCAACGTAGTCCGCTCCGTCAATTTGTACTCCGGTTGCCAGGTGACAACGTGTTCCTTTCATGAATAGTGCTGATGATGTGAGAGTAGTCGATGCCAGCGGCGCAGGTGGACGCAGGTTATGCTCACCCACTGGGCTGCATTACCTTGACAGATGCAGAATCTCTGGCTGAATGTAGCTGGTGGGTATCTCACAGATGAAATACCATCATTCAGCTACAACCAATGGGAAGACACCACACCCTTTTTTATGCCCATCCTGTCTGCAGACCACTGCCAGACATAGCTATGAACCTCTGGTTAATTTTACCCCCAGTTCAGTTTTATGATTTTGTGTGCTTGTTACCTGACTACTTTTCCTGCTTGCTGTTTATGTACCTTGTTGGCCGATACGCATTTCAACTCTGCTTGTTTTCTGATTCTTTCCTGGCCGTCCCATTCTGTTCCTGTTCCTCAATTAATGTTTTGACCCTGCCTGACTACTATTCTCTGTAATAGCGGTGTGACTCACATTTCCCATACATTTCAAAGTAAAGCTTTGACCGCCTGATGGCATTGAGCTCTGCTGCCAGCATAGTAAGGAGGTGTGTGGTAGTCCTTGTGCGCAGTTGCAAGGAAGGGTGGCCTGACCACACAGGGTTTGCGCCAAGGTAGAGGACCCACACGAGGTTGAAGAGGCAGAAGCAGTGTATTAACTTCTACATACAGAACAAGGATTGAAACAACTCGTGGGGACGGCAAGACTTGTACAGCAGACCCTTCTCCATCTCTCACCATAGTTTGCCAGTGCCCAGTCAGTGACATGTAATGACCCTGTCTATGCTTACTGGTCCAAGTATCTGTGTTGAAATGCACCCTGTCGCACACAGATTTTCTCAAGGAAGTGGTGATGTTGTGTGCGACATGCTGGTGTAGCGCGGGCATGCTTTTCTTGGAGAAGCAGTGGTGATTGGGCATGTGGTACTGGGGCACAGCGACAGACATAAGGTCTGTAAAATCCTGTGTGTCCACTACGCGTAAAGGCAGCATTTCGGTAGCCAACAGCTTACAGAGGGATAGAGTCAACCACTTAGCTTTGTCATGGGTCGCAGTAAGTGGCCTTTTATTTGACCACATCTGAGGGAAAGAGATCTGGCTGCTGTCTGTAGACGGTGTTGAGTAGGGTGTCCCTGGAAAAATGCAGGTTTGTGAGAAAAGTGCAGGCGGAGACATGATGTTGCCTTCATCTTGCCTTCAGATCTGTTCATCTTGTATCATTTTTAAAAAACACATCAAGCAAGGGTTACTCCAAGCGGAGTCTACCTTTTTTCCCAACATTGGGCACACAGACACCCCATCAGTGGCAGCACTTGTGCCCTAGTTGCAAACAGGATGTTTTGATTTGCATCAAGCACATTCCAAATCCACAAGCATTTACTCTCCCCAGGATGACACAGGGGTAGTAAATTCCTTCTGGATCCATGACTTGTTCATTTTGATGAACGTCAGTGTGTCCACATTGTCACTGGACAGACGCGTGCGCTTATCTGTCAGCACACACCCAGCAGCACTGAAGAAGACACGTTCAGAGACAACGCTGGCAGCTGCACACGACAAAATCTCCAAGGCGTAACTGGAGAGCTCTGTCAATTTTTCTAGATTTGAAGCCCAAAAGGAGCAAGGCTCCATTTGCAAAGTCATTGCATCGATGTTCATTTCGAGATACTCCTGTATCATCCTCTCCATCCGTTGACTATGTGTCAGACTTGTTGTCTCTGGTGGCCTTGCAAAGGAGGGTCTAAAAAAATTATGAAAATATTCCATAAAATTGCTGTTACCAGCACCAGATACGGTCCTACTGGTACGGGTAGACTGTTGAAGATGACGATGCCGTCCCATGTTTGTCAAGTTACAACTGGGAGAATCACTCCCTTCACCTGCACGGTTGTTTGGTGTAAAAGCCGAGCTAAGATCGAGTAACAGCTTATGCTGATACTCCAGCATACGTGCGTCCCTTTCTATGGGTGGAATTATGTCACAAAATTTGGACTTGTCCCGGGGATCTAATAGTGTGGCAAGCCAGTAGTCATCATCACTTCTAATTTTGACAATCCGAGGGTCATGTTGGAGGTAGTGCAACAAGAAGGCACTCATGTGTCTTGCGCAGCCATGCGGACCAAGTCCACGCTGTGTTTGTGGCATAGAGGTGCTAACCGTTCTTTCTTCCTCTGACATCTCCCCCCAACCTCTTTCAACTGAATTTTGACCAAGGTCTCCCTCATCCGCTGAGTCTTCCATGTCCATGGACAGTTCGTCCTCCATATCTTCATGTCCTCCTGCACCTTCCTCAACATCTCGCCTGCTACCATGCGCCCTTGTTGATCCCTGTCCCCCATGGTCCCATGCCTGCCGCGTTGGTGATGATGAACGTCTGGACCTTGGTGATGTTGTTGTGTCTTGCGCATATGAATCCTCCTGTAGTTCCTCCCCTTCCTGTTGTCCCACCCCCTGACTCCGAATAGTGTTTAGCGTGTGCTCCAGCATGTAAATGACTGTAATCGTCATGCTGATAATGGCATTGTCAGCGCTAAACATATTCGTCGCCATGTCGAAACTGTGCAGAACGGTGCATAGGTCCTTGATCTGAGATCACTCCATCAGGGTGATCTGCCCCACTTCTGCATCTCGTTGGCCCATCATGACGTATTGCACCAGGGCTCGCCGGTGCTGCCACAGTCGCTGTAACATGTGGAGAGTTGAATTCCAGCGTGTCGCCACATCGCATTTCAGGCGATGAACCGGCAGGCCGAAAGACTTCTGGAGCGATGCAAGTCGCTCAGCTGCGGCGGTTGAACGGCGGAAGTGAGCACTGCAGACAGTTTACGTGCCCTGGTCAGAAGGCCATCTAGGCCGGGATAGTGTGTTAAAAATTGCTGGACAACAAGGTTCAACACGTGAGCCATACAAGGCACGTGTGTCACCTTGCCCAGGCGAAGGGCCGCACCCAGGTTTGCAGCATTGTCGCACACGGCCTTACCAGGCTGCAGGTTGAGTGGAGACAACCATTTATTAAACTCGGACCGCAGAGCTGACCACAACTCCTCAGCTGTGTGACTCTTATTCCCAAGACATGTCAAGCTAAAGACCGCCTGATGCCGTTGCGCTCTGCTGCCAGCATAGTAATGAGGGGTGCGTGATTCCTTCTGCGCAGTGAGAACGCTGGTGGCCTGACCAGGCAGGCTTGGGGCGGAGGTGGAGGACCCAGATGAGGTGGAGGATGCAGAAGCAGTGGCGGAACTTGGACAGACAGAGGATTGACACACAAGTCGTGGGGACGGCAAGACTTGTGCAGCAGACCCTTCACCATCTATCAACATAGTTACCGAGTGCCCAGTCAGCGACATGTAACGTCCCTGTCCATGCTTACTGGTCCAAGTATCGGTGGTGAAATGCACCCGTTCACACACAGAGTTTCTCAAGGAAGCGGTGATGTTGTGTGCGACATGCTGGTGTAGCGCGGGCACACCTTTCTTAGAGAAGTAGTGGCGACTAGGCATCTGGTACTGGGGCACAGCGACAGACATAAGGTCTCTAAAATCCTGTGTGTCCACTAGGCGGAAAGGCAGCATTTCGGTAGCCAACAGCTTACAGAGGGATAGAGTCAACCTCTTAGCTTTGTCATGGGTCGGAGGAAGTGGCCTTTTATTTGACCACATCTGAGGGACAGAGATCTGGCTGCTGTGTGTAGACGGTGTTGAGTAGGGTGTCCCTGGAAAAATGCAGGTTTGTGAGGAAAGTGCAGGCGGAGACATGATGTTGCCTTCATCCAACGTAGGTGCTATCGATGTCTGAGAGAGCTGTACACACTCACTTGTTTCCCCTTCCAAACCAACTGACGACCTACCAAGCAAACTGCCTGTTGCGGTTACAGTGGTGGAAGTTTTGCGTGGAAAAACAGGTGTGACAGCTGTCCCCACAGTCCTAGAAGATGAAGAGCGCGCGGATGCACTGGAAGGGGCGGGCGGTGGATGGTTCGCTCCGCTAGGCCGCATTGCAGCACAGTGAGCTTCCCACCGGGACCTATGATATTTATTCATGTGACGATTCATGGAAGAAGTTGTCAAACTGCTGAGGTTTTGACCTCTACTAAGAGAATCATGACAAATTTTACATATCACATGATTTGGGCGATCTTTTTCTATGTCAAAAAAGGAACAGGCTAGGCAAGGCTTAGAGGCCATGCGACCTGTTGATGCACCCCGAATAATGCTCATAGGCAGAGTGGTGGCTGAGGATGCAGTTGTAGACGTGCTACCAGTGCTCCGACTCTGTCCAGGAAGGCGCAAGGTAATTTCGTCGTCGGTTGCATCCTCCTCCACCGCCTCTGTTGACCTCCTCGAGTGCCTGACTGGGGGTTGACAGTAGGTGGGATCTAGAACTTCATCATCAATTGTTGTGTTTGCACTACCCTCCCCCTCAGACCGAGCCTCTTCTTGCCCTGACCGAATATTTAAGTTGTCATCCCAATCGGGTATCTGCGTCTCATCTTCATCAGTATGTTCCTCATTGCCTATAACCACAGTTGTTGGAAAGGCAGCATTTTGGTAGCCAACAGTTTGCATTTTATGAAAGTCAACCTCCAAGCCATGTCATGCCCTTCTAAAAGCATGTATAACACAGCGAGGGGACTCCAACCACAGTCTCCCTCGTTGCCACTCACTGGGCCACACACACCCCACTTGACTGGCATCGGTTGAGCTCCCTTTTGAAAAAGAAAAAGATGCTTTGCATGAAGCACTCTCAAAAATACGCGTGCCTTTCCCGTCCCCTGGCTGACCCAGGGGAAGAAAAGTCCTCTGAGAGCCATGACTTGTTCATCTTGGTTCTTTTAGAGACACAGCGAGGGGACTCCAACCACAGTCTCCCTCGTTGCCACTCACTGGGCCACACACACCCCACTTGACTGGCATCGGTTGAGCTCCCTTTTGAAAAAGAAAAAGATGCTTTGCATGAAGCACTCTCAAAAATACGCGTGCCTTTCCCGTCCCCTGGCTGACCCAGGGGAAGAAAAGTCCTCTGAGAGCCATGACTTGTTCATCTTGGTTCTTTTAGAGACACAGCGAGGGGACTCCAACCACAGTCTCCCTCGTTGCCACTCACTGGGCCACACACACCCCACTTGACTGGCATCGGTTGAGCTCCCTTTTGAAAAAGAAAAAGATGCTTTGCATGAAGCACTCTCAAAAATACGCGTGCCTTTCCCGTCCCCTGGCTGACCCAGGGGAAGAAAAGTCCTCTGAGAGCCATGACTTGTTCATCTTGGTTCTTTTAGAGACACAGCGAGGGGACTCCAACCACAGTCTCCCTCGTTGCCACTCACTGGGCCACACACACCCCACTTGACTGGCATCGGTTGAGCTCCCTTTTGAAAAAGAAAAAGATGCTTTGCATGAAGCACTCTCAAAAATACGCGTGCCTTTCCCGTCCCCTGGCTGACCCAGGGGAAGAAAAGTCCTCTGAGAGCCATGACTTGTTCATCTTGGTTCTTTTAGAGACACAGCGAGGGGACTCCAACCACAGTCTCCCTCGTTTCCACTCACTGGGCCACACACACCCCACTTGACTGGCATCGGTTGAGCTCCCTTTTGAAAAAGAAAAAGATGCTTTGCATGAAGCACTCTCAAAAATACGCGTGCCTTTCCCGTCCCCTGGCTGACCCAGGGGAAGAAAAGTCCTCTGAGAGCCATGACTTGTTCATCTTGGTTCTTTTAGAGACACAGCGAGGGGACTCCAACCACAGTCTCCCTCGTTTCCACTCACTGGGCCACACACACCCCACTTGACTGGCATCGGTTGAGCTCCCTTTTGAAAAAGAAAAAGATGCTTTGCATGAAGCACTCTCAAAAATACGCGTGCCTTTCCCGTCCCCTGGCTGACCCAGGGGAAGAAAAGTCCTCTGAGAGCCATGACTTGTTCATCTTGGTTCTTTTAGAGACACAGCGAGGGGACTCCAACCACAGTCTCCCTCGTTGCCACTCACTGGGCCACACACACCCCACTTGACTGGCATCGGTTGAGCTCCCTTTTGAAAAAGAAAAAGATGCTTTGCATGAAGCACTCTCAAAAATACGCGTGCCTTTCCCGTCCCCTGGCTGACCCAGGGGAAGAAAAGTCCTCTGAGAGCCATGACTTGTTCATCTTGGTTCTTTTAGAGACACAGCGAGGGGACTCCAACCACAGTCTCCCTCGTTGCCACTCACTGGGCCACACACACCCCACTTGACTGGCATCGGTTGAGCTCCCTTTTGAAAAAGAAAAAGATGCTTTGCATGAAGCACTCTCAAAAATACGCGTGCCTTTCCCGTCCCCTGGCTGACCCAGGGGAAGAAAAGTCCTCTGAGAGCCATGACTTGTTCATCTTGGTTCTTTTAGAGACACAGCGAGGGGACTCCAACCACAGTCTCCCTCGTTGCCACTCACTGGGCCACACACACCCCACTTGACTGGCATCGGTTGAGCTCCCTTTTGAAAAAGAAAAAGATGCTTTGCATGAAGCACTCTCAAAAATACGCGTGCCTTTCCCGTCCCCTGGCTGACCCAGGGGAAGAAAAGTCCTCTGAGAGCCATGACTTGTTCATCTTGGTTCTTTTAGAGACACAGCGAGGGGACTCCAACCACAGTCTCCCTCGTTGCCACTCACTGGGCCACACACACCCCACTTGACTGGCATCGGTTGAGCTCCCTTTTGAAAAAGAAAAAGATGCTTTGCATGAAGCACTCTCAAAAATACGCGTGCCTTTCCCGTCCCCTGGCTGACCCAGGGGAAGAAAAGTCCTCTGAGAGCCATGACTTGTTCATCTTGGTTCTTTTAGAGACACAGCGAGGGGACTCCAACCACAATCTCCCTCGTTGCCACTCACTGGGCCACACACACCCCACTTGACTGGCATCGGTTGAGCTCCCTTTTGAAAAAGAAAAAGATGCTTTGCATGAAGCACTCTCAAAAATACGCGTGCCTTTCCCGTCCCCTGGCTGACCCAGGGGAAGAAAAGTCCTCTGAGAGCCATGACTTGTTCATCTTGGTTCTTTTAGAGACACAGCGAGGGGACTCCAACCACAGTCTCCCTCGTTGCCACTCACTGGGCCACACACACCCCACTTGACTGGCATCGGTTGAGCTCCCTTTTGAAAAAGAAAAAGATGCTTTGCATGAAGCACTCTCAAAAATACGCGTGCCTTTCCCGTCCCCTGGCTGACCCAGGGGAAGAAAAGTCCTCTGAGAGCCATGACTTGTTCATCTTGGTTCTTTTAGAGACACAGCGAGGGGACTTCAACCACAGTCTCCCTCGTTGCCACTCACTGGGCCACACACACCCCACTTGACTGGCATCGGTTGAGCTCCCTTTTGAAAAAGAAAAAGATGCTTTGCATGAAGCACTCTCAAAAATACGCGTGCCTTTCCCGTCCCCTGGCTGACCCAGGGGAAGAAAAGTCCTCTGAGAGCCATGACTTGTTCATCTTGGTTCTTTTAGAGACACAGCGAGGGGACTCCAACCACAGTCTCCCTCGTTTCCACTCACTGGGCCACACACACCCCACTTGACTGGCATCGGTTGAGCTCCCTTTTGAAAAAGAAAAAGATGCTTTGCATGAAGCACTCTCAAAAATACGCGTGCCTTTCCCGTCCCCTGGCTGACCCAGGGGAAGAAAAGTCCTCTGAGAGCCATGACTTGTTCATCTTGGTTCTTTTAGAGACACAGCGAGGGGACTCCAACCACAGTCTCCCTCGTTGCCACTCACTGGGCCACACACACCCCACTTGACTGGCATCGGTTGAGCTCCCTTTTGAAAAAGAAAAAGATGCTTTGCATGAAGCACTCTCAAAAATACGCGTGCCTTTCCCGTCCCCTGGCTGACCCAGGGGAAGAAAAGTCCTCTGAGAGCCATGACTTGTTCATCTTGGTTCTTTTAGAGACACAGCGAGGGGACTCCAACCACAGTCTCCCTCGTTTCCACTCACTGGGCCACACACACCCCACTTGACTGGCATCGGTTGAGCTCCCTTTTGAAAAAGAAAAAGATGCTTTGCATGAAGCACTCTCAAAAATACGCGTGCCTTTCCCGTCCCCTGGCTGACCCAGGGGAAGAAAAGTCCTCTGAGAGCCATGACTTGTTCATCTTGGTTCTTTTAGAGACACAGCGAGGGGACTCCAACCACAGTCTCCCTCGTTGCCACTCACTGGGCCACACACACCCCACTTGACTGGCATCGGTTGAGCTCCCTTTTGAAAAAGAAAAAGATGCTTTGCATGAAGCACTCTCAAAAATACGCGTGCCTTTCCCGTCCCCTGGCTGACCCAGGGGAAGAAAAGTCCTCTGAGAGCCATGACTTGTTCATCTTGGTTCTTTTAGAGACACAGCGAGGGGACTCCAACCACAGTCTCCCTCGTTGCCACTCACTGGGCCACACACACCCCACTTGACTGGCATCGGTTGAGCTCCCTTTTGAAAAAGAAAAAGATGCTTTGCATGAAGCACTCTCAAAAATACGCGTGCCTTTCCCGTCCCCTGGCTGACCCAGGGGAAGAAAAGTCCTCTGAGAGCCATGACTTGTTCATCTTGGTTCTTTTAGAGACACAGCGAGGGGACTCCAACCACAGTCTCCCTCGTTGCCACTCACTGGGCCACACACACCCCACTTGACTGGCATCGGTTGAGCTCCCTTTTGAAAAAGAAAAAGATGCTTTGCATGAAGCACTCTCAAAAATACGCGTGCCTTTCCCGTCCCCTGGCTGACCCAGGGGAAGAAAAGTCCTCTGAGAGCCATGACTTGTTCATCTTGGTTCTTTTAGAGACACAGCGAGGGGACTCCAACCACAGTCTCCCTTGTTGCCACTCACTGGGCCACACACACCCCACTTGACTGGCATCGGTTGAGCTCCCTTTTGAAAAAGAAAAAGATGCTTTGCATGAAGCACTCTCAAAAATACGCGTGCCTTTCCCGTCCCCTGGCTGACCCAGGGGAAGAAAAGTCCTCTGAGAGCCATGACTTGTTCATCTTGGTTCTTTTAGAGACACAGCGAGGGGACTCCAACCACAATCTCCCTCGTTGCCACTCACTGGGCCACACACACCCCACTTGACTGGCATCGGTTGAGCTCCCTTTTGAAAAAGAAAAAGATGCTTTGCATGAAGCACTCTCAAAAATACGCGTGCCTTTCCCGTCCCCTGGCTGACCCAGGGGAAGAAAAGTCCTCTGAGAGCCATGACTTGTTCATCTTGGTTCTTTTAGAGACACAGCGAGGGGACTCCAACCACAGTCTCCCTCGTTGCCACTCACTGGGCCACACACACCCCACTTGACTGGCATCGGTTGAGCTCCCTTTTGAAAAAGAAAAAGATGCTTTGCATGAAGCACTCTCAAAAATACGCGTGCCTTTCCCGTCCCCTGGCTGACCCAGGGGAAGAAAAGTCCTCTGAGAGCCATGACTTGTTCATCTTGGTTCTTTTAGAGACACAGCGAGGGGACTTCAACCACAGTCTCCCTCGTTGCCACTCACTGGGCCACACACACCCCACTTGACTGGCATCGGTTGAGCTCCCTTTTGAAAAAGAAAAAGATGCTTTGCATGAAGCACTCTCAAAAATACGCGTGCCTTTCCCGTCCCCTGGCTGACCCAGGGGAAGAAAAGTCCTCTGAGAGCCATGACTTGTTCATCTTGGTTCTTTTAGAGACACAGCGAGGGGACTCCAACCACAGTCTCCCTCGTTTCCACTCACTGGGCCACACACACCCCACTTGACTGGCATCGGTTGAGCTCCCTTTTGAAAAAGAAAAAGATGCTTTGCATGAAGCACTCTCAAAAATACGCGTGCCTTTCCCGTCCCCTGGCTGACCCAGGGGAAGAAAAGTCCTCTGAGAGCCATGACTTGTTCATCTTGGTTCTTTTAGAGACACAGCGAGGGGACTCCAACCACAGTCTCCCTCGTTGCCACTCACTGGGCCACACACACCCCACTTGACTGGCATCGGTTGAGCTCCCTTTTGAAAAAGAAAAAGATGCTTTGCATGAAGCACTCTCAAAAATACGCGTGCCTTTCCCGTCCCCTGGCTGACCCAGGGGAAGAAAAGTCCTCTGAGAGCCATGACTTGTTCATCTTGGTTCTTTTAGAGACACAGCGAGGGGACTCCAACCACAGTCTCCCTCGTTTCCACTCACTGGGCCACACACACCCCACTTGACTGGCATCGGTTGAGCTCCCTTTTGAAAAAGAAAAAGATGCTTTGCATGAAGCACTCTCAAAAATACGCGTGCCTTTCCCGTCCCCTGGCTGACCCAGGGGAAGAAAAGTCCTCTGAGAGCCATGACTTGTTCATCTTGGTTCTTTTAGAGACACAGCGAGGGGACTCCAACCACAGTCTCCCTCGTTTCCACTCACTGGGCCACACACACCCCACTTGACTGGCATCGGTTGAGCTCCCTTTTGAAAAAGAAAAAGATGCTTTGCATGAAGCACTCTCAAAAATACGCGTGCCTTTCCCGTCCCCTGGCTGACCCAGGGGAAGAAAAGTCCTCTGAGAGCCATGACTTGTTCATCTTGGTTCTTTTAGAGACACAGCGAGGGGACTCCAACCACAGTCTCCCTCGTTTCCACTCACTGGGCCACACACACCCCACTTGACTGGCATCGGTTGAGCTCCCTTTTGAAAAAGAAAAAGATGCTTTGCATGAAGCACTCTCAAAAATACGCGTGCCTTTCCCGTCCCCTGGCTGACCCAGGGGAAGAAAAGTCCTCTGAGAGCCATGTCCACATTGTCAGTGGACAGACACGTGTGCTTATCTGCCAGCAGACCCACAGCAGCACTGAAGACAGGTTCCGAGAGAACGCTGGCTGCAGGACACGACAAGATCCCCAAGACGTACGTGGCGAGCTCAGGCAATTTATCAAGATTGGAAGCCAAGAATGAGCAGGGCTCAAGTTGCACATTAATGGAATCGATGTTTCCTTGCATATACTCATATATCTGTGTGTCCTCCTCTTTTTCCTTGTCCAGCTGTTTTGTTTTCGCATGAGTATATGTCCTTGTCACTTTCCAATGTGTTTGAGTTGTTTGTCACCTTTAGGACACCTTTGAGGGTGTTTTCTAGGTGTTTTTCTGTGTTTGTGATTGCCTGCCATTGTTTCCTATTGGCTCGAGTTCGGTTCGTCGAACGTTCGACGAACCGAACTCGAACGGGAGGTCCGTTCGGCGAACCAACCTCGAGCCGAACCGCGACCGGTTCGCTCATCTCTAGTCATGATAACACTTGTACCATCTTTTCATTTAGATTCCACCTACAATTATTTACCGATTCCAGTTCTGAAATAGGCTTTCATGATCTACTCACTAGAATTCTCAAGTGCATAAGGTACTGAGACATATACATGTTCACACCATTATAAAGAACAAAGTATAAACATTGAGGTTTTTCTCACACCCATGTTCCTGTGTTCTTTGATATGATATGTGTTCATTTCCTTCACTATATAGGATTGCAAGTTTTCCATTTGTACCTTAATGGCAATGACGCTATACAATTGAACACATATCATCCTGTTATCCATATAGGTGTGTATTTACCTGCTTGACTATTTTTGGTTGTTTGATCCAGAATGTTTCTCCAGATAGGTCATGTGGAAATTTTCTTTCCTCAGTACAAATGTTTTCACTATGGCTTTGGAAAAATTTTTTGTATGTGCATCATGGTCATTTGACCCATTGTACTCTCAAGTAGCAATATATTGTACTGTTATGTTGTACTATGTACTAATTACGTGTTTATATGGTTTTGTAACCCTTTATGATCTTAGATAACTTTATCCTTGATAAAGACCTAAAAACAAGGTCGAAACGTTGGATGAATTATCCTTTTGCACAAATAAAGAATTTTCAGCATTCCAAGAGTTCTTTTCTTACGTTATTGATCACTATAGTGTGCCAGAGCTATTTCTATTGAATTGACTCTTATTTTTTCTGAGCACCTGCTATATACACAGTGACCCAGACATATTCAAGTTTCATTCAGAAGGCAGAGGGAAGCCTTAGCAGCTGAGCCTATATCTTGGCTTGTGAGCATTAGAACAGGCCGGCGATTACAGGGTAACATGAAAAATGTCCAGCTTGCATTATGACTAGAACATGACAATATCCTTTTAAGTACTAACCTATGATGCGTTCCTAAGCAGTTGATGTTATATGTTCTACATTTCATTTTCTGCATACTTTACAAGTAGTAGAATTTGCTTTGATATAGGCAACTGGATTTTCACAATGAAAAGGCAAAGGATAACGCCCGAAAAAGACGCCATACATTATGTCAGTGCCATCACTGACAAACCTGGATTGACCATGAAATACATCAATCCCCTTAAAGGTGAGTTAAAACAAGTTTTAACTAAATTGCCTTAATATTGTCATGCATTAGAATGACTGTCTTAGGTAATGATAAATATTTTCTACAGGAAGAGGAGTGTTTGCTGAAACTGAAATCGAAAAAGGGAGTTTTGTTGCAGAATATCGAGGCGAGCTCACGTATGCACTTACGATGGTAGACAACTACTCGAGATTTATGGTTGTGGTACAAGTCAAAGATCTAATGGCCCATACTGCAGCGAAGGTCTTCCAAGCACACTTATGCAGACCTCATGGCTACTCAGAGAGAGTCCTCACAGATCAAGGCACAGCCTTTGAAGCGGAAATCTTCAAGGACTTCTGCAGCTTTTACCGATGCAGGAAGATGCGCACTACACCCTACCATGCTCAAACCAATGGTTATCAACCTGCTCAGGACTTTACCCCATATTCCAGATGTGGCCTTACAAGTGATTTATAAAGGGGTAAGAATACGTTGGGATCACCGGATCTAATCTCCCTTTTTATACACCCTAAAATCTTGTTTGCTTTAGAATAAACAATAACATCATAAAGGTATAGCAGTACCGTTTCAAAGTTTCGGTGTCCCAAGCAGCATTCCATCAGCCTCTGGAAGGTTCCTGGCAAATTGCACAGCTCGAAGGGCATGCTTTTGAACTCGCAGAGACCCATCGGGGTGGCAAAGGCGGTCTTCTCCCGGTCTGCCTCAGCAACGGACACTTGCCAATAGCGACTAGTGAGATCAAGGGTAGAAAAATAATTTGCAGTTCTCAATGCAGCTAGCTATTCCTCAATACAGGGGAGTGGTGCTGTCCTTCTTCTTTAACAGGACCAACGGAGCTGCCCAGAGGCTACAACTGTCACGGATAACCCCAGCCTCCTTCATGTTGCTCAACATGTCCTTGGTACACTGGTAATGTGCAGGTAGTTTTGGCTTATATCTCTCTTTGATGGGTGGGTGTGCACTTGTGGGGATGTAGTGTTTGACCCCTTTTATTCTTCAAAAGTCTAGCGGATGTTTGCTGAAGACTTGCTCGTATTCTTGCACTAGCCTGTAGACCCCCTTCTTGTGATGTGAAGGTGTGGAGTCAGTGCCTACGTGTAATTCCTTACACCACTCCTCTGGCTGACTTGGTGAGCTGTCACTGAATGGGTGGGCTGAAGCAATGGTGGATGCTGCTGTTTGGATAGCATGTGTATCTACTGAGAACAGCTTATCAATGGTGGCAAATCGGAGCAGCTTAATCTCTTGCTCTCCGCAGTTCAACACTCTCATGGGCACTCTTCCCTTCCATATTAATGAATAAAACTATGATGTAAATAGCATATAGATACCCCACAAATGCAGATAAAAGTAGGTTATGGGAAAAGGGGGAAGAGAGAAACAGGAAAATAGTGGAATAAAGTATACCTTCCAGGTGGGAGAGGAAATGGCAGCACAGCCAGTGGAGGTGAAGCAAGGGGAGCCTGCAACTAAAGAGTTGAGAGCGTTATCACATGGTGACTGAGCCTGATTGTAACAGGAGCATAGAGGTGCCGATCCTGTCTTACCTGTGTTGGTGTAGAAGTGGGTGTCCTGTGGTGGAGTCAGCTATGTGCAGTGGTGGCCGTGGGTTCTTTTATGTGCGACCGTAGTAATAGCTGCGCCCACTTCCTGTATGGGAGTGGAATGCAGTGAGGGTAATGGAACGCACGCCTGCGCATTTGTGTTTAACGTCGCGCATGTGCAGAACGGAGAAAAGGCTGCGCTCACTTCCTAATGAAAGGGAGTGAGACGCATCTGGGAAGGGAAGGGAAAAGATTAGGGTTTGGGGATGATGAAAGGGCTTTCTACGGGCAAGGATGGCAAAGGGTGGCAGTGACGGAAAGTCAGGCAGCCTGTCCTGTCCTGTCCTGTCCGTCCGTCTTTTTGTATCATGAATTGGAAAGACTGCAAGGGGGAGGGGAGGTGCTTGTGTCCAAAAGGAGGAGTTATTCAGATTCATTGCAGTGGGCGGCGGCTGCAAAAAGCACCATTCTTCTTGTTTTTGCTCTGCAAAACAGCCTTTTCAAGGGTTGGCTTGGGTGACAAAATGTCTTCTGTAGGCGTGGGTTTGTCTCCCTCTCCCTAAGATGTGTCCAGTATAGGCCAGGGTGCCACTCAAGGCCGTAACCAATTCGGGTTATAGCTTCTCGGCCTTTTGGCTAAGATCAAGTGTAGTTTCGGAGGACGCTACCTTGGTCGGTACTGGAAGGTGCCTGGGATTGCACGTCTGCCGGCCTTGAGGAAGTGTGTGCGCCTTCTGGTGACACATAGCCCTCTTGTGCCTGGACGGTTCCCAGGCAACGGGAGGCGATCACCTTTGTTATTTTGAAGTCCTACTGATAAACAGAAAAAAAAAAAAATTAAATCTGTTCTTATCAGTTTAATATCTGATACGTCCCCTCTCTGGGGACCATATATTAAATGGATTTTTAGAACAAGGAGATGGAAAAAATCTTGCTCTGTCCACTCCACGCATTGACCTGGTATTGCAGTACCTCCAGGACCGGTGCACCCCTTCTTAACCCAGTTTCCAAAAGCAGAACTCAATTCACCTGATTCAAATGAGCCCCATTAGTGAATTGAAAGAAAGCAAAAACTTTATATGCACCTCAATTTGGCCAATTCACTTTTCACACTTTCACCCTTTTTTTTATCTTTCACACCTTTTACTTGCTTTATTGATGCAAAAAGCTGTGCCAAATAGCAAACTCATCTCCACTCAACTTGACCAACTCTGCTATGTCCCGTGCAGTATCTTATTCTCAGTCTTATCTAGATCATTTGCAATTGAATAGAATAGATCCCTTTTGGCTGCTTATGACTGTGTAAAATATGTAGTTTTACTGGGCTGGGATGAGAGAATCCATTGAAGCATGGTGTAGGGATTGTGGTTCCTGTGTGCTAAGAAGAGAGGCTGGCACCAGCCAGAAAGCCCCATTGCAGCCAATAATCACTTAATAACTTTTTCAACTTGTCATCATATGGGAGGCCTTCCATTCCTTGTAGTAGTCTAGTTGCCCACCTTTGAACTGACTCTAACTTCTGAATGTCCTTATTAAAATGTGGAGCCCAAAACTGGTTCCCATATTCCAGATGTAGCCTTACAAGTGATTTATAGAGGTGTAACAATACGTTGGGATCACGGGATCTAATCTCCCTTTTTATACACCCTAAAATCTTGTCCCAAGCAGCATTCCATCAGCCTCTGGAAGGTTCCTGGCGCATTGCACAGCTCGAAGGGCATGCTTTTGAACTCGCAGAGACCCATAGGGGTGGCGAAGGCGGTCTTCTCCCGGTCTGCCTCAGCAACGGACACTTGCCAATAGTGACTAGTGAGATCAAGGGTAGAAAAATAATTTGCAGTTCTCAATGCAGCTAGCGATTCCTCAATACGGGGAGTGGTGCCGTCCTTCTTTTTTAACAGGATCAACAGAGCTGCCCAAAGGCTACAACTGTCACGGATAACCCCAGCCGCCTTCATGTTGCTCAACATGTCCTTGGTACACTGGCAATGTGAAGGTGGTATTGGCTTATAGCTCTCTTTGATGGGTGGGTGTGCACCTGTGGGGATGTGGTGGTGGACCCCTTTTATTCCCCCAAAATCTAGCGGGCTTCCCACCGGTAACCCGCTCCCCAGCTTGGATGGATGCTGAGGGAGCCCCTTTTGCCCGCAGGCTCTGGCCCTGGGAACTGTAGCCTTGGCGGTGACTGTGCTTCCCTCTACGGTGTGAGCTGTTGCCTTCAATCGGGTCTTGACTGCTGGGAAACCCTGGAGGTTCCTGTCGCTAACGGACCGGTTTTACGGCGACTCCTAGCCTGGTCGGGGTCCGTAGGCCCTGCCGGATGGTGCTGGCTTCTCTTCACTCCCCGATCTGGTACCGGCGGGCCACCGCCCATCCCCGGTCCGTACGGTTCACTCCAATCAGCCTCTCCTGCAGAAGGTCACCACCGTCTGCCAACCTTGCTGAGTGCCCGGGCCACACACACGGACACGGTCAGTCTCCTCTCCTCTTCACTTCTCTAACTCCAAAACTGATCTCTAATCTGACTCCTTTTCCCGCCTCCAGGACTGTGAACTCCTCGGTGGGTGGGATCAACCGCCTGGCCCACCCCCTGGTGTGGACATCAGCCCCTGGAGGAAGGCAACTAGGATTTGTGTTTAGCTTCGGTGTGCCTAGCCGGAGTGTAGAGCGTGTTGGTGTAGTACCTGTGACGACCTGGCTTGTCCAGGGCGCCACATTCCCCTATAGTAAAATGCAGACCGTCCGCGGGCTGCCCGTCCATCACCGGTTTTATTTTCACAACTGAAAAAGAATAAAACGGTAAAACATGTAAAAGCATCATAAACATTTTACAACGGTACAGCTTCCGCTCTTCTCCCACCCAAACAACCTGGCCCTGATGCTGCCCCTAAGAAGCGGGCAGCACCCCTTGACCCCAGTCCAGCACCAAGTTGCCCGAGCGGGTTCTGTCTCTTTCAGGGGGCCCACGTCCAAGGGGACCCCTGAACCCCCGGAGGATCGCCACCGGTTACGGTAGTGGCGGGCCTAGGCCATCCCTTTCCTCCAGGCCCATCCTCCCAAATCAGCCTCTCCGGAGGCGGTAACGGTGTCAAGCCAACAAACATTTTTATTTACATTGCACTAAGTTTGTGGTTGCCCTGCAAGTTCTCGGGCTTGTCCGTAAGCAGTTCCTTACGCAATGGTTGCACAGTCCCTACGGGGACAACAGTTGCCGGCAACGGCCGGTTTAATCACGGTTCAATCAGGTAAACTTCTTTGGTTGATCATCTTTACTTATCATTTAAAACTTTCAAACTGGTACACTCAACACATAAAGCCCCCCCCTTTTAAAGAGTAGTTTCCCTGTACCTAAGTGGGGGTCTACCTAGGTTGGGGCGAGTGGACCTTCGGGATCCGGTGTCAGTGGTGACAGGCAGTGGGGCAGAGGGAACAGTCAGTTCCTCCTCCCTGCTATCATGTGGGGCAGGCGGAGGCGTAGGGGAGCTGGGTACAGGTACATCCCTGGGCACTGGCTCGCGGTTAACCGTTTCCATCATTTCTTCATCCACGGGTTGTGGGAACAGTATCACTGGAAGGATCACCGCACCGTTCTGTGTAGGCCAGTCTGCTGGAAAATCACCCATCATGGTGTGGATTACCTCTTTTTCCTTCTCCACTGGACTGGGAACTGGAGCCTCATCCGCTACTCTCAATGCTGGTGGGCACTTCTTCAGGTGGTCTCGGGAAACCGTGGCCAAAGTCCCCCCCTGGTCACGGCTGATCTGGTAGGCCTTCCCATTCTCCCATCCTGTGGGCTGGACTACATACGGGGTTTTTTCCCATTGATCATCCAGCTTGTGGGCCCTTCTTTTCCGCTTCAGCACTACATCCCCAGGTTGGAAGGAACCGGCAGGCGCCTTCTTGTTGAAGCACTGCTCCTGTTGTCCCCGACTCCGGCACAAGTTCTTTTCAACATACTCCTGGACCTGTCGGTACTGTGTCCTCCGCCGAGTGTCCCATTCAGCTGTCGACAGGAGTGCTTCTGAAGCTTCCAAGCCCATTTCCAGATCCACTGGTAGCCGGCCGGGACGAGCTCTCATCAGGTATGCTGGAGTGCATTTCGTAGAGCTGGAAGGGATGTTGTTGTACATATCGACCAGGTCAGGTAGATTCTCCAGCCACAGGTTCCGCTCTTCCAGTGGTAACGTCTTGAGGAGGCCCAGGACCAAGTGGTTCATCTTTTCACAAATGCCATTGGTTTGGGCGTGGTAAGGCGTGGTCCGGATTTTCTTGCAGCCGTACAACTGGCAGAATTCCTGGAATACCTCTGCTTCAAAGGCCGGACCCTGGTCGGTAAGCACCCTCTCCGGGTACCAATGCGGTCAACAGAAATAAGCCTGGAAAGCCTTAGCAGCGGTGCGGCCGGTTAAGTCCTTAACTGGGACAACCACCAGGAACCTCGAGTAGTGGTCTACGATGGTCAGAGCGTAGGTGTACCCACTTCGGCTGGGGGTGAGCTTTACATGGTCAAGGGCAACCAGCTCCAGCGGTTGGTGTGTAATGATCGGGTGTAGGGGTGCCTTCTGGCTGGCCTCGTCCTTCCTTCTCAATGCGCAAGGGCCACATTCTCGGCACCAGGCCTCCACAGATTCCCGCATTCCACTCCAATAGAACCGCTCTCTTAACAACATCTCTAGCTTCTTCCACCCGAAGTGCACTGCACCATCATGGTATGCTTGCAGGACGGTGGGCACGTTAGCCTGGGGAATCACCAGCTGGCGGATCTTCTCGTGAGTCTTTGGATTAATCAGCTCGCGATACAACTTCCCCTGGTGTAGGTATAGCCGGGTCCATTCTTGCCACAGACGTTGGGCTTCGGCAGGGGCAGCAGGGTCTATCCCAGCAGAACCCTGTTCCACTAGAGTCTTGACCAGGCGGACAGCAGGTGCCTGGTCCTGAGCTTCCTGCCAGTCCTGTCGGGGCAGCGGATCCAGGTTCACCCGTTGTTGGTAGACGTGCACCTTCTCAGTGAATGGCCGGTGAAATGCAGGCAACTCGATCTCTTCGAGGTCATCATCCTCTGGCCCCTCTTCCGACAGGTGGGGCATCCGGGAGAGTGCATTGGCATTGACGTTGGTACGGCCGGCCCGGTACTTGATGGTGAAATCGTAGTTGGCTAACCTGGTCACCCACCGCTGCTCCAACGCGCCCATCTTGGCCGTATCTAGATGGGTCAGCAGGTTATTGTCTGTGTACGCGGTGAACTTGGCTGCTGCCAGGTAATGGCGGAACCGCTCGGTGATAGCCCACACCAGTGCCAAGAGCTCAAGCTTGAAGGAGATGTAGTTCTCAGGGTTCCTCTCAGTCGGTCGGAGTTTTCGGCTAGCATAAGCTATTACCTTTTCCCTTCTGTCTTGGACCTGGGATAGAACAGCCCCCAAGCCCACATTGCTGGCGTCGGTGTAGAGGATGAATGGGCGGCTGTAGTCAGGGTACGCTAGGATTTCCTCTCCGGTCAGGGCTGTTCTCAGCTGGCGGAAGGATTCCTCATGCTTTTCTTCCCACACCAATGGGGCTACTAGGGATCTACCACCCTTGGTCTGTCCTACGAGGAGGTCTTGCATGGGGGCAGCCATCTTTGTGTACCCCTTAATGAAGCGACGGTAATATCCCACCAGGCCCAGAAACTGCCTCACTTCCCTCACTGTGGTCGGTCTCGGCCAGTCTTGGATGGCGGTGATCTTCTCGGGGTTGGGGGCGACACCTTCCGCACCAACCACATGTCCTAGGTACTGCACTCTGGGTTTCAGCAGATGACACTTTGAGGGCTTCAACTTCATCCCATACTTGGCAAGGGACGCGAACACCTCGGCTAGGTGCTCCAGGTGGGCTTCATACGTCTGTGAGTACACAATCACATCATCCAAGTACAGCAAAACGGTCCCATAGGCAGTCTTCTCTCGGTCTTCCGGTGCCACGGCCACCTGCCAGTACCCGCTGGTGAGGTCAAGGGTGGAGAAGTAGTTAGCGGTTCTCAGCGAGGCCAGGGACTCTTTGATGCGGGGCAGAGGGTAAGCATCCTTATGCGTTATCTGGTTAATCTTCCGGTAATCCACACACATCCGCATGGTGCCATCCTTCTTCTTAACCAGCACCAACGGAGCGGCCCAGGGACTACAGCTGTCCCTAATAACCCCTGCCTCCTTCATGTTCCTCAACATGTCTTTGGCGCATTGGTAGTGGGCAGGGGGAATAGGCCTGTATCTCTCTTTAATAGGGGAGTGTGTACCGGTAGGGATGTGGTGTTGAACCCCTTTAATCTGCCCAAAATCTAGAGGGTGCTTGCTAAAAACCCGCTCATACTCCTGTACCACCCGGTATACCCCTTCCTTGTGGTGTATGGGGGTATCATCAGTGCCGACATGTAGCTCTCGATACCACTCGCCTAACTCCCCCAGGGATGAGTGGGAACCGGCAGCAGGCGGTGTGACCGGGGGAACGGCTTCATGGATCGTGTGGGGATCTAGAGTGAGCAATTTGGCAAGGGTAGCGTACCGGGTGGTGCATGAATGCACACATTGTCAGGTTTCCGGGTTTTCCAGTCCTCTTTTGAAAGAGCTTGCCCTCGGTTAACATGGAGTTTTATGTTCTGTTGCCCTACTTCCTGTCCAGCTGCTTAAAAGGCCGCCTCTAAGCCTAGTCCAGTGCCTGAGTATACTGCTTGCTGTGTGCTCCTGCTTTGCTGCTGCTGCTACTTGATTACCTTTGGATCCTCCTGAAAATCTACCGACCGACTCTGGACCACACCCGGTTTCTTCAAACTGTGCCCGGACTCCGTCTGCCGTCTTTGGTCAGCACGTCTGCCCGGTTTCTTCCGGTTCATAACCATTCTGGACTTTCATCCCGTACGGACACTTCTGGACTTTACCGCTTGCCCCTTGTGTCCCGGCTGCGGCGCATTTAGGCCTTCCGGGGTTGATTGCCGGACAGTCCCTGTATAGGGGTTCGCTCTGGTGGTCTCCCTGGGGGAGTCTGGTGCGTGGCCCCGGGAATCCCCTTCGCTCCGTTTCAGAAAGGTATTTTCATGTGTTTGTTATACTGTGTATTTCCGTTGTGTATCTACCATGGTTACATATCATAAACATCTTGTACCACAAACTCGTCTCTGGCTGTCATTGCCCTAACGCTATCGAAATCCTCAAAACATACAATAGTATTACATTATACTCAGGCCACAAGAGGATTTCACTGGGGCAATGACTGAGACACGAGGAGTAGATCAGCTCTTTTCTATGATTAACTCCTTGCAGCAGGAGATGGAGGTGGTGCAGACTAAACTTAGAGATATGGAGGCACAGCTGGGCCATGATCACCAGGTACTGGGTCCGGCTATACAGGACTTGCAAGTCAGAGTGGAGGCTCAGGAAGCCGGCCCCACTACGTCCGTATCAGCTGCCGGTATGCCTAGGTTACCCCCATTCCGTTTCAATGGTGACCGTAGTCAGTTTCGTGGATTTGTGAACCAATGTATACTGTTTTTTGATGTACATGCTGATTATTACCGTTCTGACCGGTCCAAAGTGTTATGTATAATTATGTTATTAACCTCACAAGCACTGGCTTGGGCTAATCCTATGATAGAGAACCGGGACATCCGTTTAAATCACCTAGATGATTTTCTGACCGCAATGGCGCAGATGTTCATAGTATCATAGTATCATAGTATCATAGTTTTTAAGGTTGAAGGGAGACTCTAAGTCCATCTAGTTCAACCTGTAGGCTAACATGTTGATCCAGAGGAAGGCAAAAAAACCCCAATGTGGCAAACAAGTTCCAATGGGGAAAAAATTTCCTTCCTGACTCCACATCCGGCAATCAGACTAGTTCCCTGGATCAATACCCTGTCATAAAATCTAATATACATAACTGGTAATATTACATTTTTCAAGAAAGGCGTCCAGGCTCTGCTTAAATGTTAGTAGTGAATCACTCATTACAACATCATGTGGCAGAGAGTTCCATAGTCTCACTGCTCGTACAGTAAAGAATCCTCGTCTGTGATTATGATTAAACCTTCTTTCCTCAAGACGTAGTGGATGCCCCCGTGTTCCAGTCGCAGGCCTTGGTGTAAAAAGATCTTTGGAAAGGTCTCTGTACTGTCCCCTCATATATTTATACATTGTGATTAGATCCCCCCTAAGCCTTCGTTTTTCCAAACTAAATAACCCCAAGTTTAATAACCTGTCTTGGTATTGCAGCCCACCCATTCCTCTAATAATCTTGGTGGCTCTTCTCTGCACCCTCTCCAGTTCAGCTATGTCCTTCTTATATATCGGTGACCAGAATTGTACACAGTATTCTACGTGCGGTCGCACTAGTGACTTGTACAGAGGTAGAACTATATTTTTTTCATGAACACTTATACCTCTTTTAATACATCCCATTATTTTATTAGCCCTGGCAGCAGCTGCCTGACACTGTCCACTAAAGTGAAGTTTACCATCCACCAATACACCCAAGTCTTTTTCTGTGTCTGTTTTACCCAGTGTTCTACGATTAAGTACATAATCATAAATGTTATTTCCTCTACCCAAGTGCATGACCTTACATTTATCTACATTAAACTTCAATTGCCACTTCTCAGCCCAATCCTCCAATTTACATAAATCTCCCTGTAATATAAAATTATCCTCCTCTGTATTGATTACCCTGCAGAGTTTAGTATCATCTGCAAATATTGAAATTCTACTCCGCATGCCCCCAACAAGGTCATTTATAAATATGTTGAAAAGAAGTGGGCCCAATACTGACCCCTGTGGTACCCCACTATGAACTGAGACCCAGTCCGAGTACGTACCATTAATAACCACCCTTTGTTTCCTATCACTTAGCCAGTTTTTAACCCAGTTACACATATTTTCCCCTATCCCCATTATTCTCATTTTATGTACCAACCTTTTGTGTGGCACCGTATCAAAAGCTTTTGAAAAGTCCATATACACAACATCCACTGCATTTCCCTGGTCCAGACTTGAACTTACCTCTTCATAGAAGCTGATCAAATTAGTTTGACAGGATCGATCCCTCATAAACCCATGTTGATACTCTGTCATAAGGTTATTTTTCTTGAGATACTCCAATATAGCATCTCTCAAGAAACCCTCAAGGATTTTACCAACCGTAGAGGTTAAACTTACTGGCCTATAATTTCCCGGCTCAGTTTTTGTCCCCTTTTTGAATATTGGCACCACATTTGCTATGCGCCAGTCCTGCGGTACCGACCCTGTTATTAAGGAATCTGAGAAGATTAAAAATAATGGTCTATCTATCACAGAACTCAATTCCTGTAGTACTCTGGGGTGTATGCCATCCGGGCCCGGAGATTTGTCAACCTTAGTGATTTCGAGGCGGCGGCGTACTTCCTGCTGGGTTAAGCAGGTAATATTCAAGTGTGAATTTATGGTATCACTGGTCATGTCATCTGCCATGGCATTTTCTTGTATAAAAACCGTAGAAAAAAAGTCATTCAGCAGGTTGGCTTTACCCTCATCCCCTTCCACCATTTCACCAAGACTATTTTTAAGGGGGCCAACACTATCGCTTTTCAGTTTTTTACTGTTTATGTAGTTAAAGAATATTTTAGGATTATTTTTACTTTCTCTCGCAATGAGTCTCTCTGTCTCAAACTTAGCTAACTTAATTTGCTTTTTACATATTTTATTTAATTTTCTATAATTATATAATGCCTCATCACTACCTACCCTCTTTAATTCTTTTAAGGCTTTCTGTTTTTCTTTTATTGCTTCCCTTACAGCTCTATTTAGCCATAGGGGTTTCCTCCTATTTCTAGCATGTTTGTTCCCATAGGGTATATTTTCTGCACAAGCCCTATTCAGGATGCTCATAAAAGTCTCCCATTTGCTTTGTGTACTTTTATTACTTAGTACATCATCCCAGTTTATTGCACTAAGATCATCTCTCAACCGTTTAAAATTTGCTTTCCTGAAGTTTAGTGTCCTTGTAGCCCCTCTACTAGACATCTTACTAAAGAATACATGAAAACTTATTATTTTGTGATCACTATTCCCCAAGTAACCCCCAACTTGTATATTTGATATGCGGTCTGGCCTATTGGTTAGTACAAGGTCTAGTAGTGCTCCCCCTCTTGTGGGGTCCTGTACCATTTGTGAAAGGTAATTATCTTTCATTGTTATCAAAAATCTATTTCCTTTGCTGGAACTGCAAGTTTCTGTTCCCCAATTTATATCAGGATAGTTAAAGTCCCCCATAATAATTACCTCTCCGAGACTCGCTGCTTTATCAATTTGCTTTATGAGGAGATTCTCTACCTCTTCCATAATATTCGGCGTCTTATAACACACCCCTATCAGTATTTTATTATTCATTCTCCCCCCCCTTATCTCCACCCATAGGGACTCTACATTCTCAGTACCCTCACATATGTTGTCACGCAGGATGGGTTTTAAGGATGATTTTACATATAGACACACACCTCCCCCTCGCTTATTTGTACGGTCATTCCTGAATAGGCTATAACCCTGTAAATTAACAGCCCAGTCATAGCTCTCATCCAGCCATGTCTCTGATATCCCCACTATATCATAATTTTCTTCCAACAATATTAATTCTAATTCCTCCACCTTATTTGTGAGGCTTCGGGCATTAGTGTACATGCACGTTACGTATGACTCTGTACCTGTATTCCTGCTTACTGTATTAACTGTCCTAACCCTTCCCCCCGTACCACCCCCAATTTCATTACTTGTGCCCTGGTCACTATCTGCACTACATTCCCCTTCTATAAAGTGAATACCCTCGCCCCCCATTCCTAGTTTAAACACTCCTCCAACCTTCTAGCCATTTTCTGCCCCAGCAGAGCTGCACCTTCCCCATTAAGATGCAGCCCATCCCTAGCATAGAATCTGTAGCCAACTGAAAAGTCGGCCCAATTCTCCAGGAACCCAAAACCCTCTTTCCTACACCAATTCCTGAGCCACCTGTTAACCTCCCTGATCTCCCTTTGCCTCTCTAGTGTGGCTCGTGGCACGGGTAGTATTTCCGAAAATACCACCTTTGAGGTCCATGCTTTAAGCTTACAACCTAATTCCCTGAAATCATCTTTAAGGACCTTCCACCTACCTCTAACTTTGTCATTTGTGCCAATGTGTACAATGACCGCTGGGTCCTCCCCAGCCCCTCCCAGTAATCTGTCAACCCGATCAGCGATGTGCCGAACTCGAGCGCCAGGAAGACAACACACTGTTCGGCGATCCCTGTCTTTGTGACAGATTGCCCTATCTGTCCCCCTAATAATTGAGTCCCCCACTACCAGTACCTGTCTTGCCTGCCCTGCACTCCTATTCCCCCCCTTACTGGAGCAGACACTCCTCTGGCGTTCAGAGGTCATGCCTTGCTGCAGCAATGCTACCCCTGTAATGACATCCCCCTCATCTGCCAAGTTTGCAAACCTATTGGGGTGTGTCAGTTCAGGACTAGCCTTCCTAGCACTTTTCCCTTTACCCCCCTTTCTAACTGTCACCCAGCTACCTACCTCACCGTCCTGCCGCTCCCTACTACGATCCTCCCCCACATCTGACCCAGCAAGCTGCTGCTCAGTGAGCAGCAAACTCCTTTCCATATTGCTAATGCATCTCAGAGTTGCCAGCTGCTCATTTAGATCCAGTATCTGGGCTTCCAAATGTGCAACTTGCTCACATCTCGAACAACAGTATGCACCCTCGAACGGCTTTTCAAGGACTGCATACATGAGACAAGATGTACACTGGATCGCATTAGCAATAGTGGAGCACATTTTCTAATGGGGATAGCACTAAACAAATGTTAAGTAATTAAACAACTAAATACAAACAATTCTACTCACACTTACTTTTGCTCACACTTTGCTCACTCACGCTCACAATGAAGAAGACAGGCTAAAACTCGCGCGCCGCTAGGTTTTCAGAAGTCTTCCTTCCGGCTGTAACGGCCAAAACCCGGTTCTCCTTGAGCTCGCGGTGACTCTTCACTTATCCCAGAAGGCACTGGGAATATGCAAATTATCCTCGCAAGACTCCTTCCCTGGCTTTCAGAAGTCTTCCTTCCGGCTGTAACGGCCAAAACCCGGTTCTCCTTGAGCTCGCGGTGACTCTTCACTTATCCCAGAAGGCACTGGGAATATGCAAATTATCCTCGCAAGACTCCTTCCCTGGCTTTCAGAAGTCTTCCTTCCGGCTGTAACGGCCAAAACCCGGTTCTCCTTGAGCTCGCGGTGACTCTTCACTTATCCCAGAAGGCACTGGGAATATGCAAATTATCCTCGCAAGACTCCTTCCCTGGCTTTCAGAAGTCTTCCTTCCGGCTGTAACGGCCAAAACCCGGTTCTCCTTGAGCTCGCGGTGACTCTTCACTTATCCCAGAAGGCACTGGGAATATGCAAATTATCCTCGCAAGACTCCTTCCCTGGCTGTTTGATGATCCGAATCGCCGTGCTACCGCTGAATCGGCTCTCCTTTCCTTACGTCAGGGAAAGCGTTCTGTAGTTGAATATGCCACTGAGTTCAAGAGGTTAGTGGTAGACACCGACTGGGGAAACAATGCATTATTGTCTGTTTTCAGAAAGGGGTTGTCCGGTACCATCAAGGACGAGTTAGCTCGTTCTGAATCTCCAGGGGATTTTGAACTGTTTCTCCAGCACTGTGTGCGTATTGATACCCGCTTGACGGAACGTAGACAGGAAAAATGGGCAGCTGTAAACCGTGTAAACAACTTTGCATTTCCTTCCAGAGAACCCGCTCTCAGGACGCCACGGGAGGCCGAGGACGTTCCTATGCAAGTGGACTCTCTGCAAAAGCGAGAGACCAATGAACGTCGCGAACACCGGCTCCGTGAGCGTCTGTGTTTCTATTGCGGTCAATCAGACCATTTCTTGATCGACTGCCCGAAACGTCCGAATCGCCCAAATAAGGTATTGGCAGCCATGGCAGAGTGTGACAACACGGACGCAGAGTCCGATATCTCTGAGGCAAGTGGACACTTGGATGCGGTATTTCCCTTGACTGTAATGTCAACCTCACCGAAGGACTCGGAAGGGAAATATACCCATTGCTCGCTCCCCATTCAGATCCGGTGGGAGGGACAGCTAATACCTACCTCTGCAATGATAGATTCTGGGGCAGGGGGAAATTTCATGGACTCCTCTTTTGCCAGGAAACACGGTATCCGGACTCAGCAAAGAGCCTCACCGGTTACCATGGAGACGGTAGACGGATCTCCGTTAATCTCTGGACCAGTTGATCGGGAAACCGTACCGCTAGAGTGCGTCATGAAGCCAGGTCAGCAGGAGACCCTTGTTTTCATGCTAATTTCTTCTCCTCATTTTCCGATTATTTTAGGTATTCCGTGGCTACGGTCTACAAATCCGGTCATCGATTGGGAAACTAAGGAAATATCCTTCCCACCGCAGAGTATTCCGACCATTAGTCCAACTGTTCCGGTTCCAGTAACGCCGAATGCGGAGGGCACTGTACAGGTACCTGTTCTACCCCCGGTGTATAACGACTTTGCGGACATATGCGACAAAAGAAAAGCCGATCGGCTTCCCCCGCATAGACCGTATGATTGCCCCATAGACTTACTCCCAGGGGCGGAGATCCCGTTTGGTCATGTCTACCCGTTGGCGGCACCTGAGCTAGAAGCACTAAAAAACTACATTGATGAAAGTCTGGCGAAGGGATTTATTCGTCCGTCTACCTCACCAGCAGGGGCACCCATCTTTTTTGTGAAAAAGAAAGAGGGGACTCTAAGACCCTGTATTGACTACCGGGAACTGAATAAAATAACCATCCGGAACCGGTATCCGTTACCATTGATTCCTGAGCTATTGGAGAGGGTCCAACAGGCAAAAATATTCACCAAATTGGACCTCCGTGGGGCATACAATCTACTCCGCATACGTCCCGGAGACGAGTGGAAGACCGCGTTCCGATGTCGGTATGGACATTTTGAGTACCTAGTGATGCCTTTTGGACTTTGTAACGCTCCCGCGGCTTTCCAACATCTAGTTAACGATATTTTTAGGGATATCATGGACCAATTCATGGTGATTTATCTGGACGATATCCTAATCTTTTCTGATTCCCTACAGGAACACCAGGAGCACGTCAAGACCGTACTTACCCGGCTGAGGGAAAACCACCTGTACATCAAACTGGAGAAATGCGAATTCCATTGCTCACAGATACAATTCTTAGGTTATGTCATCTCTCCTCAGGGACTGAACATGGAGTCTGGCAAAATACAAGCGATTCTAGACTGGCCGGAACCGGGAAACATCAAAGAGGTACAACGCTTTGTCGGTTTTGCCAACTTTTACCGACGTTTTATCCGTAATTTTTCAGAAATCGTTCGTCCCATCACTCTGTTAACCAAGAAAGGACAGAAGTTTGTGTGGTCCGCCCAGGCCCAGGAAGCCTTCCATCGTCTCAAGGTCTGTTTTACCTCAGCGCCTATATTGGTACATCCGAATCCCGCACTTCCCTTTATCGTGGAAGTCGACGCTTCCGACTACGCATTAGGGGCCATCCTTTCTCAAAGGACTGGGGACAAGAGTCTCTTACATCCGTGTGCTTTCTTTTCCCGCCGGTTGTCCCCTGCAGAAAGGAACTATGACATTGCGGACAAAGAATTGTTAGCGATTATTTCCGCCTTCAAGGAATGGAGACACCACTTACAGGGAGCCGCGCAGCAAGTGATAGTACTCACAGATCATCGTAATCTGGAGTTTCTTAAGTCTGCCAGGTGCCTGTCTCCACGGCAAGCCCGTTGGAGCCTATTCCTTAACCAGTTCAATTTTGTCGTTACATACCGTCCAGGTTCACGTAATGGGAAAGCCGATGCCTTGTCCCGAATCCACGCCGTGGACTCCGTGCCTGGAACCCCGTCTCAGACCATGTTATCGGATGCCAATTTCGTTGGAGTAATCCAGGACCAGGACTTGTGGAAGGACATCAAGCTGGCCTATGATGGTGACGTATTTCTTGCTGCCCCCCCGAATGATGTAACTCTTGTTCTTCGGAATGGTGTGTGGTTGAGAGAGCGACGCATTTATGTCCCGGAGGCCGTAAGACTTCGGGTTCTCAAGTTGGTCCATGACTCCGTGTTGGCTGGTCATAGGGGGGTACAGAAGACGCAGGAATTTCTGAACCGTTTCTTCTGGTGGCCTACCTGTTTAAAGGACGTAAAGGACTATGTCCACTCATGTGTGGTTTGTGCCCGGTGCAAGGTCCCTCGTGTGGCTCCTACAGGACTCCTCCAACCGTTACCCGTGCCATCTCGCCCTTGGGGGTCTATCTCAATGGATTTTATTGTGGAGTTGCCCGTCTCAGACGGTCACAATACCATTTTAGTGGTGGTGGATCGGTTGACTAAAGCTGCTCACTTTATTCCGTGTGCCGGTCTTCCCTCAGCCGCAGAGACAGTGGATTTGGTTATCCAGAACGTATTCCGATTGCATGGGGTACCAGACGAGATCATCTCTGACCGGGGCGTGCAGTTCACGTCTAGGTTCTGGAAGGGGTTTTGTACGGCACTCCAGATTGATGTCTGTTTGTCTTCTGCATACCATCCTCAGACAAATGGGCAAACCGAACGGACCAATCAAACCCTGGAACAATACCTTCGATGTTATGTCAGCCATCTGCAGGACGATTGGTTGAAGATGCTTCCGTTGGCGGAGTTCTCGTATAACAACACTCAGAGCAGCTCCACTAAGGTAACGCCCTTTTTTGCTAACTTGGGTTACCATCCGACTATTTTGCCTAGGTCACCGGTTGCGGTCTCAGTGCCTGCGGTGGAGGACAGATTGACAGAGCTTCGACAAAATCTGGAGGTTCTAAAGGACAGTGTGGCTACGGCCCAGGAACGTTACAAGAGGTCGGCAGACACTCACCGGAAACCGGCACCCATGTATAAGGTAGGGGACTCTGTATGGTTGTCCACCAAGAACCTGAGATTGGGTGTCCCTTCGCAGAAGCTGGGACAAAAATTCATCGGTCCATTTAAGATCACCGGGATCGTGAGCCCTGTGGCCTGTCGGCTGCGGTTACCGCACCATCTCAAGGTACACCCGGTCTTTCATGTTTCTCTCCTCAAATCCGTCTCTCCCAATACGTTTCATGGTCGTGTCGTGCCTCCTCCTCCGCCTGTGATGGTCGACGGCGAGGAGCAGTTCGTGGTTGAGGACATTATTGACTCCCGGCTCCATCGTCGTCGGCTTCAGTATCTGGTACGTTGGCAGGGGTACGCCCCCGAGGACGATTCCTGGGAACCGGTGGGTAACATTCGAGCTCCCCGGAAGATCGCTCAGTTTCATCGACGGTACCCGGACAAGCCAGGCCCTGACCCGTCCTGAGGCCGTTTCTGGGGGGGGGAGTAATGTCAGGTTTCCGGGTTTTCCAGTTCTCTTTTTTGCATGAGCTTGCCCTCGGTTAACATGGAGTTTTATGTTCTGTTGCCCTACTTCCTGTCCAGCTGCTTAAAAGGCCGCCTCTAAGCCTAGTCCAGTGCCTGAGTATACGGCTTGCTGTGTGCTCCTGCTTTGCTGCTGCTGCTACTTCTTGATTACCTTTGGATCCTCCTGAAAGTCTACCGACCGACTCTGGACCATACCCGGTTTCTTCAAGCTGTGCCCGGACTCCGTCTGCCGTCTTTGGTCAGCACGTCTGCCCGGTTTCTTCCGGCTCATAACCATTCTGGACTTTCATCCCGTACGGACACTTCTGGACTTTACCACTTGCCCCTTGTGTCCCGGCTGCGGCGCATTTAGGCCTTCCGGGGTTGATTGCCGGACAGTCCCTGTATAGGGGTTCGCTCTGGTGGTCTCCCTGGGGGAGTCCGGTGCGTGGCCCCGGGAATCCCCTTCGCTCCGTTTCAGAAAGGTATTTTCATGTGTTTTGTGTATTTCCGCTGTGTATCTACCGTGGTTACATATTATAAACATCTTGTACCACAAACTCGTCTCTGGTTGTCATTGCCCTAACGCTATCGAAATCCTCAAAACATACAATAGTATTACACACATATTGGTTTTATAATCTTATTGTATTACTTTATATTCTTATTTCACTTGTGCATATCTCCACCATAATCCTGGCTAAGAAATATAGCTTTTTTTGGGGTACACAGGTAGTAAGGTCTTCTTTCTATTTCTTTAGGGGTGATATAGCCTGGTGGAACTCTAGACCTCTAACATTATATATGCACCCTTTTTCTTTATGGTTCTTGGACACCTTATAACATTCTTCCATACATATATATCTTTCTCATAAATTATAAATAATTAGGCATTTTTATATATCTTATTTACATTTTCATAAATAACTTTTTACAAAGCATGGGGGACATTCTCACATACATATAATTTTCATGTACGCATTCTGAAAATTTACGCATAAACCGTACACACTCCTTTTTGTAACAATTTCTATAACTCATTCGCTGAACTCTCATCCCGGATATTCATTCTTACACCGAATTTCCTGTTATAACACAACATTCATGATTTTTATTCAATTTATTTTTATTTTTTAGGTTTATTAGTAGTGATGAGCGAGTACTAAAAAACTCGGGTGCTCGAAGCTCGGGCCGAGCCTCCCAAGATACTCGTGTACTCGGCCCGAGCACCGAGCCCAATGTTATCCTATGGGAGACCCGAGTATTTTTGTGAAATGACCACCGGCAGCATGTAGAAACCCTAAAAATGGCACAAAAGTCTCCGAAGAGTGCTCAAATGACATGGCAACAGCATGGGGAAGACCCCTTGAAGCATTTATCACTCAAAAGTCACAGCTGTGAATAATTTTGTCCGCGTTTTACGCCATTTTTACGGACTCACCAGAAAACCTTCCAAAATGACACCAAAATGATTTTTCATAGCGGAAATGTTAAGGGCACATACCCAATAGTGAGATAGAGCTAATGTATGTTACTTTTTGAGATCAATACATGAAAGATTTTACGTAAAACATTGTGTGGCACTCCGATGTCCCTGAGAAGAGACGTACATAAAGGCCTCTGAGTCTAATGTGCCCATTTTGAGGAACTGAGTCTTTGTAGTATTTTCCTTTGCCAGGGCAGTCCAAAATTGTGAGGTTCACCAATGCCCCTGCATACAGACGTGCATGATGGCCTGTAAACCTGAAGTGCCCATTGTAAGGAAGTGGGTCTATTGTAGTATAGCCCTTAGGCAGGGCAGCCAAAAATTGGGAGGCTCCACGTTGTCCCTGGATAGAGACGTGCATGAGGGCCTCAAAACATTAAGTGTCCAGTGTCAGGAAGTGGGTGTATTATAGTATAGCCCTTAGGCAGGGCAGCCAAAAATTGGGAGGCTCCACGTTGTCCCTGGATAGAGACGTGCATGAGGGCCTGTAAACCTGAAGTGCCCATTGGAAGGAAGTGGGTCTTTTGTAGTATAGCCCTTTGGCAGGGCAGCCAAAAATTGGGAGGCTCCACGTTGTCCCTGGATAGAGACGTGCATGAGGGCCTGTAAACCTGAAGTGCCCATTGGAAGGAAGTGGGTCTTTTGTAGTATAGCCCTTTGGCAGGGCAGCCAATAATTGGGAGGCTCCACGTTGTCCCTGGATAGAGACATGCATGAGGGCCTCAAAACATTAAGTGTCCATTGTCAGGAAGTGGGTGTATTATAGTATAGCCCTTAGGCAGGGCAGCCAAAAATTGGGAGGCTCCACGTTGTCCCTGGATAGAGACGTGCATGAGGGCCTGTAAACCTGAAGTGCCCATTGGAAGGAAGTGGGTCTTTTGTAGTATAGCCCTTTGGCAGGGCAGCCAAAAATTGGGAGGCTCCACGTTGTCCCTGGATAGAGACGTGCATGAGGGCCTCAAAACATTAAGTGTCCATTGTCAGGAAGTGGGTGTATTATAGTATAGCCCTTTGGCAGGGCAGCCAAAAATTGGGAGGCTCCACGTTGTCCCTGGATAGAGACGTGCATGAGGGCCTCAAAACATTAAGTGTCCATTGTCAGGAAGTGGGTGTATTATAGTATAGCCCTTAGGCAGGGCAATAAAAAAGGAATCTGAACACATTCGCGCAAAAATGAAATGACCACAATTTTCTCCAAAACTATAACAGATGCAAACTGTGGTGGAGATGAGATTTGATAAAGTAAGTGGAAATCCAGTAAAAGTTTCATTTGGCTACTTTGCACTCTCGAGATAATCGTCACCATGTGTCTGTGGTTAGGTGGACTTTGGGTGAAACAGCGTTGTTCAGGGCACGTGTGATGTTTTGTGACACGTGGTTATGCAACGCGGGGACGGCACACCGGGAGAAATAGTGGCGGCTGGGGACCGAGTAACGTGGGACAGCTGCCGCCATCAGGTCGCGGAATGCTTCTGTCTCCACCAGCCTAAAAGGCAACATTTCCAGCGCAAGCAGTCGCGAAATGTTAGCATTTAGAACTGTGGCATGTGGGGTGTTGGCAGTGTATTTGCGCCTGCGTTCAAAGGTTTGCTGAATGGATAACTGAACGCTGCGCTGGGACAAGGACGTGCTTGATGATGGTGTTATTTCTGAGTAGGCAACTGCAGGTGCAGGACCGGAGGAGGCTTGTTCGCAGGCAGCATGGACAGGGGATTGGCTCGCATGCACAACCAGCGAAGACGTAGCAGTGACATTAGCAAGCACTGCTCCTCGACTCTGTTGTACTTCCCACAAAGTCGGGTGCTTGGCTGACATGTGCCTGATCATGCTGGTGGTGGTCAGGCTGCTAGTTTTGGTACCCCTGCTGATGCTGGCACGGCAGGTGTTGCAAATGGCCTTTTTAGAATCATCTGGATCCAACTTAAAAAACTGCCAGACTCGGGAAGACCTAACATTTGTACAGGCACCTTGTGTCGTGTTGTTGTTCCGGGGAACGGTTGCCTGACTTCTGCCTGGAGCCACCACCCTGCTTCTTACTGCCTGTTGGGATGCTACGCCTCCCTTCCCCTGTGCACTGCTGTCCTCGCTCTGCATATCCTCCTGCCAGGTTGGGTCAGTTACTGGATCATCCACCACGTCGTCTTCCTCTTCCGCACCCTGCTCCTCCTCCTGACTTCCTGACAATTGTGTCTCATCATCGTCCACCCCTTGTTGAGACACGTTGCCAACTTCGTGAGAACGTGGCTGCTCAAATATTTGGCCATCTGTACATACGATCTCCTCATGACCCACTTCAACATGAGCTGGCGAGAGGCCAGAATGTGCGAATGGAAACGTGAACAGCTCTTCCGAGTGTCCAAGTGTGGGATCATTAATGTCCGAGGACGTGTACTCAGCCTTGTGGTAGGAAGGAGGATCAGGTTCTGAAATGTGCGGTGCAGTATCACGGCTACTGACACTTGACCGTGTGGAAGACAGAGTGTTTGTGGTGGTGCCAATCTGACTGGAAGCATTATCCGCTATCCAACTAACAACCTGTTGACACTGGTCTTGGTTCAAGAGCGGTGTACTGCTGCGGTCCCCAAGAATTTGGGACAGGACGTGCGAGCGACTAGATGTGGCCCTTTGTTGTGGCAAAATTAGAGCTTGCCCACGACCTCGGCCTCTGCCTGCACCACCATCACGTCCACTTCCTTGTTCCTTGCCAACGCCCTTGCGCATTTTGCAATGCTGTGCTGACGTGTATTCACTAGACTTGGGCGTTATATCAAAGTTTGTGCAAATTGTGCACCTGTACGCTGCCACCGACAGGCACACACGTGCGGTTTTTAAATGCAAGCACAGACGCACTAAGAACCTAACAGGTTTTAGGAGCAAAAATTAATGATGAGAACTCTGACACTATCAGCCACTGCTGACTGACGTGTATTATACACTACACTTGTGCGTTATATAATAGTTTGGTAAAAACGCACACAAGTGCACCTGTACGCTGCCACCGACAGGCACACACGTGCGGTTTTTAAATGCAAGCACGGACGCACTAAGAACCTAACAGGTTTTAGGAGCAAAAATTAATGACGAGAACTCTGACACTATCAGCCACTGCTGACTGACGTGTATTATACACTACACTTGTGCGTTATATAATAGTTTGGTAAAAACGCACACAAGTGCACCTGTACGCTGCCACCGACAGGCACACACGTGCGGTTTTTAAATGCAAGCACGGACGCACTAAGAACCTAACACAGGTTTTAGGAGCAAAAATTAATGACGAGAACTCTGACACTATCAGCCACTGCTGACTGACGTGTATTATACACTACACTTGTGCGTTATATAATAGTTTGGTAAAAACGCACACAAGTGCACCTGTACGCTGCCACCGACAGGCACACACGTGCGGTTTTTAAATGCAAGCACGGACGCACTAAGAACCTAACACAGGTTTTAGGAGCAAAAATTAATGACGAGAACTCTGACACTATCAGCCACTGCTGACTGACGTGTATTATACACTACACTTGTGCGTTATATAATAGTTTGGTAAAAACGCACACAAGTGCACCTGTACGCTGCCACCGACAGGCACACACGTGCGTTTTTTAAATGCAAGCACGGACGCACTAAGAACCTAACACAGGTTTTAGGAGCAAAAATTAATGACGAGAACTCTGACACTATCAGCCACTGCTGACTGACGTGTATTATACACTACACTTGTGCGTTATATAATAGTTTGGTAAAAACGCACACAAGTGCACCTGTACGCTGCCACCGACAGGCACACACGTGCGGTTTTTAAATGCAAGCACGGACGCACTAAGAACCTAACAGGTTTTAGGAGCGACAATTGCTGAGAAGTCTGACACTATCAGGACTGTTTTAGACTGTGTACACCAGCCCCAGATATGATGAAGGCTGGTATACGGTCACCACTAGGAATGGCTATATACCCTGCCTGCCTGCCTGCCTGCCTGTATACTGCTACAATAGTCCTGACAAGGACTCTTTTGGTCACTAGCCTGTATTCCAACCTGGCTATACCCTGCCTGTATACAGCAACAATAGTCCTGAGAAGGACTCTGCTACTGTACTCCGACCTGGCTATACCCTGCCTGCCTGTATACAACTAGAATAGTCCTGAGAAGGACTTTTGGTCACACTGTTTGCAGCCCTGCTACGGAAATAGCTATAAAGGGCCGCAAACCTTTCCCTGAAGCAGCGACCCTCTCCCTGCACTGACTGTCTGGATAGCTGTGAGCAGAGCACAGCGCGCCCGCCGGTATAAAGGCTCGGTCACGCTGTGCAGGCCGGCCAATCACTGCAATTCCACAACTAACAGGGCTGTGGCATTGCAGTGGTCTGCCAGCCAATCCCTGCATGAGGGCTGGCTCTCAAAAGAGCGCCAACATGCAGGGATGAAGACCACGAGTACAGCACGAGTATCGCGAGATTACTCGGTCCCCGTCGAGTAGACCGAGTACAGTGATACTCGTGCGAGTACCGAGTAGTAACAAGCATGCTCGCTCATCACTATTTATTAGTAAAATGGCTTACACTCCCCTTTTTTCCACTTTTTTCTTCACTACTTTTATAAAGTAAAATATATCTTTGTACCGTGTTAGCCAGTAGAGATAAAAAAATTGTTTAAAAGAACAGAGAGTCCTCAGTGGTTGATACCTTTTAATGGCTAACTGAAAAGATGGTAATAATTGCATAAAGATGCGGTACATTCTGGTATCCTCCATTTTGATACAAGTAAAATTATTACCATCTTTTCAGTTAGCCATTAAAAGGTATCAACCACTGAGGACTCTCTGTTCTTTTAAACAATTTTTTTACTTTTATAAAGAAATTTTTCCTTTCTTTATTCTTAATGCAATTTTATATAGCAACACCACCATTTTTTGCCACGAACATAATTTTTCTTGTCCGTCATCCCGTTCACCCTTACAGGGTTGTGGACAGATGCACTTGTCACTACACTTCTAAGACTCAATACAGGGTCTGGAGCTCAATGCTCCCTTTTTGTTTTTTTTTTCTTCTTTTTTTTCTTTTTTTCATTTTGTCCTTCTTCTTCTTCTTTTTCTGATTTTTGTCTCAAAAAGCTGATGAAATTTGAAACACTATACCCCAGTGATTTTATAAATGTTTCTCAATATATCACTTGAGAACTTTTATGGCCGGTATTGTAACAGTTGACCATCCCGGCAGTATTTGAAATACAGCAGTCAGTCCTCTGACGTTGCTCCATATGTGTATATATAGAGGTTCTTCCTCCTTTGATTGCATACTGTTCTTTTTTTGCCCTGATGAAGGAGACAGTGATCTCTGAAACACATTGACCGGAAAAAAGAATAAAGAGATGAAATAATTAACATCAGTTTCCTTTGGTGACAGCGCGGCACGCACCCGATTTTCCTCCTATACGTTATTGCTCTTCTACTAGGGGCTGCGGCTGTCGCCATTTGTAACGTGCATTTAGGGGTTGTGACTGGCACAACCTTAATAGGTGAGTGCAACTACTATTAATTATTTGTTACCTTACCAGGTAAGACCCTAATTTGTGCGTCTGCTCCAGAGTTATTTCCCTGATTATTAATATCTGACAGGCAGTGATTGATCCTGCATTCTCACCTTCCTCTCTGTTGCACATTCTTATTGTTCCTATATGCTCTCTATTTCCATCAGACTTTTTTTGTCCTTCGGTGGGGCTCTAACATATGTGCACCATTTATTATTTATTTTTATGGATTCCTTTCTTTTTTCATGCTAGCGTTCATTATGCAGTAGTCATTCATGATATATCTTATATTTGTGAATCCATTAGGGCTCTATATGTCTGGTGCATCACATTGGGTCTTTTCAGTGCACAATAGGCACCTTTTTCTGTTATGCTCTGCTGCCACCTTATGGACATCCTATCAGTGATGCCAGAAAAAAATGGACATGTCTCCGTGCAGCAATCACGGACACGCGGGTACGCCGCACGGAGACACGTGCAGTGAAAAATCACTGATGTGTGAGCAGACCCATTCATTATAATGGATCTGCGTATCTCAGTGATTCTGTTATGTTTAAAAAAAAGCACAAACGTACCAGAATCACTGACGTGTGAAACAGGCCTTATAGTGTTTTGATTTATGTATGTATTATACAACTTCTGTGGATCTTGTATGAGTGACTTTTCTTCATTTTATTGGATTGTTTTAAAATATTGAAATAAAGTCACGCTTCCTATGCATCCTTTTGTATTCTGATTGGCTACTATAATACAGTTTTTAGGCACTGAGATCGATACCAGAGGCATGGTCTTCCGCTTACCAGAGGATAAGCTCAAAAGGCTAAGGGACATAATAGAAGGGTTTAGTGCTGTTAAGAAGGTGGCATTAAGATAAATGAAATATATCTTCTCGGTCTTCTCGTTTTCTTGCTGAGTTGTGCCAATGGACAGAGTTTTTTCTAGACATTTGCTATTGGAAACTCAGGGAACCAAAGCTCCTGGATAGAGTTGAGCGCGGTTCGTGGTTCGTGGTTCTCCAGTTCTAGGCTCGAGTGATTTTGGGGCATGTTCTAGATCGAACTAGAACTCGAGCTTTTTGCAAAAGCTCGATAGTTCTAGAAACGTTCGAGAACGGTTCTAGCAGCCAAAAAACAGCTAAATCATAGCTTGGTTTCTGCTGTAATAGTGTAAGTCACTCTGTGAATCAAACTATTATCACATTTCAGTGTATAGTGTGCGTGAACAGCGCCTTCAGATCACTGCTGTTTCTATAATGGCGATCGCCATTTTTTTTTTTTTTTTCTTGTCTTCCTTCCCTAAGTGCGCGCGTCTTGTGGGGCGGGCCAGCATGTCAGCCAATCACAGACACACACACGGCTAAGTTGACTTTGAGCCAGAGAAGCAACGGCATGTGTGATAGGATCTGCATGTCACATGTCCCTGCATTATAAAACCGGACATTTTCTTCACGGACGCCATTATCTGCCTTCTGCGTCTTTGGTGTCAGACATCACTGTCGCAGCTCCGTCCTCCTGAGTCCTATAGCCGATACAGCTGTATGCGCTGCATACACAGCGTTAGACAGCATAGGGAGAGCACTTTATAGCAGTCCTTTTAAGGACTCAAACCGGCAGGGTCAGAGAGCCATAGGTGACAGGTCCTGCAAACAGCAACAGCATCTGTGTAGCCAAGGTCAGGGATTTCCTCCCTGCATTTCACCATTAGGAGGGAATAGAAAGGCAGGCTTCCATTCCTCTACCCAGAGCACCACAATCCTGCCACTGTACCCTCCTGTCCTCTGCACACTCCAACTCATTATAACTAAGCCATTATACTAGCAAACACTCAGTGTACCTAGTGGCATCCTATCTGTGGCTATTGGACTTTGCTATAGTCCCACTAGTGCAAAGACATTTGCAGAGCACGTCTGCCTGCATTGCACACTCCAACTTTTTTAAACTAAGCAATTTTACTAGCAAACACTCAGTGTACCTAGTGGCATCCTATACGTGGCTATTGGACTTTGCTATAGTCCCACTAGTGCCAAGACATTTGCAGAGCGCATCTGCCTGCGTTGCACACTCCAACTAATTTTAACTTAGCCATTATACTAGCAAACACTCAGTGTACCTAGTGGCATCCTATACGTGGCTATTGGACTTTGCTATAGTCCCACTAGTGCCAAGACATTTGCAGAGCGCATCTGCCTGCGTTGCACACTCCAACTAATTATAAGTAAGCCATTATACTAGCAAACACTCAGTGTACCTAGTGGCATCCTATCTGTGGCTATTGGACTTTGCTATAGTCCCACTAGTGCAAAGACATTTGCAGAGCACGTCTGCCTGCATTGCACACTCCAACTTTTTTAAACTAAGCAATTTTACTAGCAAACACTCAGTGTACCTAGTGGCATCCTATACGTGGCTATTGGACTTTGCTATAGTCCCACTAGTGCCAAGACATTTGCAGAGCGCATCTGCCTGCGTTGCACACTCCAACTAATTATAAGTAAGCCATTATACTAGCAAACACTCAGTTTACCTAGTGGCATCCTATCTGTGGCTATTGGACTTTGCTATAGTCCCACTAGTGCCAAGACATTTGCAGAGCGCATCTGCCTGCGTTGCACACTCCAACTAATTATAAGTAAGCCATTATACTAGCAAACACTCAGTGTACCTAGTGGCATCCTATACGTGGCTATTGGACCTTGCTATAGTCCCACTAGTGCCAAGACATTTGCAGAGCGCATCTGCCTGCGTTGCACACTCCAACTAATTATAAGTAAGCCATTATACTAGCAAACACTCAGTGTACCTAGTGGCATCCTATACGTGGCTATTGGACCTTGCTATAGTCCCACTAGTGCCAAGACATTTGCAGAGCGCATCTGCCTGCGTTGCACACTCCAACTAATTATAAGTAAGCCATTATTATAATTATTATTATTATTTATTATTATAGCGCCATTTATTCCATGGCGCTTTACAAGTGAAAGGGTATACGTACAACAATCATTAACAGTACATAACAGACTGGTACAGGAGGAGAGAGGACCCTGCCCGCGAGGGCTTACAGTCTACAGGGAATGGGTGATGGTACAATAGGTGAGGACAGAGCTGGTTGCGCAGTGGTCTACTGGACTGAGGGCTGTTGTAGGTTATAGGCTTGTTGGAAGAGGTGGGTCTTGAGGTTCCTCTTGAAGCTTTCCACGGTAGGGGAGAGTCTGATGTGCTGAGGTAGAGCATTCCAAAGTATGGGGGATGCACGGGAGAAATCTTGTACGCGATTGTGGGAAGAGGAGATAAGGGAGGAGCAGAGAAGGAGATCTTGTGAGGATCTGAGGTTGCGTGCAGGTAGGTACCGGGAGACTAGGTCACAGATGTAGGGAGGAGACAGGTTGTGCATGGCTTTGTATGTCATGGTTAGTGTTTTGAACTGGAGTCGTTGGGTGATGGGAAGCCAGTGAAGGGATTGGCAGAGTGGCGAGGCTGGGGAGTAGCGAGGGGAGAGGTGGATTAAGCGGGCCGCAGAGTTTAGGATAGATTGGAGGGGTGCAAGAGTGTTGGAAGGGAGGCCAGAGAGCAGGAGGTTGCAGTAGTCGAGGCGGGAGATGATGAGGGCATGCACTAATGTTTTTGCTGATTCTTGGTTAAGGAAAGCACGGATCCGGGAGATGTTTTTGAGTTGTAATCGGCATGAGGTGAAGAGGGCTTGGATGTGTGGCTTGAAGGATAGAGCAGAGTCGAGGGTCACTCCAAGGCAACGAGCTTGTGAGACTGGGGAGAGTAAGCAACCATCGAGTTTGATGGAAAGGCTTGTTGGAGGAGATGAGTGAGGAGGAGGAAAGACAATGAATTCTGTTTTGTCCATGTTAAGTTTTAGGAATCGCACAGAGAAGAAGGATGAAATAGCAGACAGACATTGTGGGATTCTGGTTAGTAGAGAGGTAATGTCAGGTCCATTATACTAGCAAACACTCAGTGTACCTAGTGGCATCCTATCTGTGGCTATTGGACTTTGCTATAGTCCCACTAGTGCCAAGACATTTGCAGAGCGCATCTGCCTGCGTTGCACACTCCAACTAATTATAAGTAAGCCATTATACTAGCAAACACTCAGTGTACCTAGTGGCATCCTATACGTGGCTATTGGACCTTGCTATAGTCCCACTAGTGCCAAGACATTTGCAGAGCGCATCTGCCTGCGTTGCACACTCCAACTAATTATAAGTAAGCCATTATACTAGCAAACACTCAGTGTACCTAGTGGCATCCTATACGTGGCTATTGGACCTTGCTATAGTCCCACTAGTGCCAAGACATTTGCAGAGCGCATCTGCCTGCGTTGCACACTCCAACTAATTATAAGTAAGCCATTATTATTATTATTATTATTATTTATTATTATAGCGCCATTTATTCCATGGCGCTTTACAAGTGAAAGGGTATACGTACAACAATCATTAACAGTACATAACAGACTGGTACAGGAGGAGAGAGGACCCTGCCCGCGAGGGCTTACAGTCTACAGGGAATGGGTGATGGTACAATAGGTGAGGACAGAGCTGGTTGCGCAGTGGTCTACTGGACTGAGGGCTGTTGTAGGTTATAGGCTTGTTGGAAGAGGTGGGTCTTGAGGTTCCTCTTGAAGCTTTCCACGGTAGGGGAGAGTCTGATGTGCTGAGGTAGAGCATTCCAAAGTATGGGGGATGCACGGGAGAAATCTTGTACGCGATTGTGGGAAGAGGAGATAAGGGAGGAGCAGAGAAGGAGATCTTGTGAGGATCTGAGGTTGCGTGCAGGTAGGTACCGGGAGACTAGGTCACAGATGTAGGGAGGAGACAGGTTGTGCATGGCTTTGTATGTCATGGTTAGTGTTTTGAACTGGAGTCGTTGGGTGATGGGAAGCCAGTGAAGGGATTGGCAGAGTGGCGAGGCTGGGGAGTAGCGAGGGGAGAGGTGGATTAAGCGGGCCGCAGAGTTTAGGATAGATTGGAGGGGTGCAAGAGTGTTGGAAGGGAGGCCAGAGAGCAGGAGGTTGCAGTAGTCGAGGCGGGAGATGATGAGGGCATGCACTAATGTTTTTGCTGATTCTTGGTTAAGGAAAGCACGGATCCGGGAGATGTTTTTGAGTTGTAATCGGCATGAGGTGAAGAGGGCTTGGATGTGTGGCTTGAAGGATAGAGCAGAGTCGAGGGTCACTCCAAGGCAACGAGCTTGTGAGACTGGGGAGAGTAAGCAACCATCGAGTTTGATGGAAAGGCTTGTTGGAGGAGATGAGTGAGGAGGAGGAAAGACAATGAATTCTGTTTTGTCCATGTTAAGTTTTAGGAATCGCACAGAGAAGAAGGATGAAATAGCAGACAGACATTGTGGGATTCTGGTTAGTAGAGAGGTAATGTCAGGTCCATTATACTAGCAAACACTCAGTGTACCTAGTGGCATCCTATCTGTGGCTATTGGACTTTGCTATAGTCCCACTAGTGCCAAGACATTTGCAGAGCGCATCTGCCTGCGTTGCACACTCCAACTAATTATAAGTAAGCCATTATACTAGCAAACACTCAGTGTACCTAGTGGCATCCTATACGTGGCTATTGGACCTTGCTATAGTCCCACTAGTGCCAAGACATTTGCAGAGCGCATCTGCCTGCGTTGCACACTCCAACTAATTATAAGTAAGCCATTATACTAGCAAACACTCAGTGTACCTAGTGGCATCCTATACGTGGCTATTGGACTTTGCTATAGTCCCACTAGTGCAAAGACATTTGCAGAGCACGTCTGCCTGCATTGCACACTCCAACTTTTTTAAACTAAGCAATTTTACTAGCAAACACTCAGTGTACCTAGTGGCATCCTATACGTGGCTATTGGACTTTGCTATAGTCCCACTAGTGCCAAGACATTTGCAGAGGGCATCTGCCTGCGTTGCACACTCCAACTAATTTTAACTTAACCATTATACTAGAAAACACTCAGTGTACCTAGTGGCATCCTATACATGGCTATTGGACTTTGCTATAGTCCCACTAGTGCCAAGACATTTGCAGAGCGCATCTGCCTGCGTTTCACACTCCAACTAATTATAAGTAAGCCATTATACTAGCAAACACTCAGTGTACCTAGTGGCATCCTATACGTGGCTATTGGACCTTGCTATAGTCCCACTAGTGCCAAGACATTTGCAGAGCGCATCTGCCTGCGTTGCACACTCCAACTAATTATAAGTAAGCCATTATACTAGCACTCAGTGTACCTAGTGGCATCCTATACGTGGCTATTGGACTTTGCTATAGTCCCACTAGTGCCAAGACATTTGCAGAGCGCATCTGCCTGCGTTGCACACTCCAACTAATTATAAGTAAGCCATTATACTAGCAAACACTCAGTGTACCTAGTGGCATCCTATACGTGGCTATTGGACCTTGCTATAGTCCCACTAGTGCCAAGACATTTGCAGAGCGCATCTGCCTGCGTTGCACACTCCAACTAATTATAAGTAAGCCATTATACTAGCAAACACTCAGTGTACCTAGTGGCATCCTATCTGTGGCTATTGGACTTTGCTATAGTCCCACTAGTGCCAAGACATTTGCAGAGCGCATCTGCCTGCGTTGCACACTCCAACTAATTATAAGTAAGCCATTATACTAGCAAACACTCAGTGTACCTAGTGGCATCCTATACGTGGCTATTGGACTTTGCTATAGTCCCACTAGTGCCAAGACATTTGCAGAGCGCATCTGCCTGCGTTGCACACTCCAACTAATTATAAGTAAGCCATTATACTAGCAAACACTCAGTGTACCTAGTGGCATCCTATACGTGGCTATTGGACTTTGCTATAGTCCCACTAGTGCCAAGACATTTGCAGAGCGCATCTGCCTGCGTTGCACACTCCAACTAATTTTAACTTAGCCATTATACTAGCAAACACTCAGTGTACCTAGTGGCATCCTATACGTGGCTATTGGACTTTGCTATAGTCCCACTAGTGCCAAGACATTTGCAGAGCGCATCTGCCTGCGTTGCACACTCCAACTAATTATAAGTAAGCCATTATACTAGCAAACACTCAGTGTACCTAGTGGCATCCTATACGTGGCTATTGGACTTTGCTATAGTCCCACTAGTGCAAAGACATTTGCAGAGCACGTCTGCCTGCATTGCACACTCCAACTTTTTTAAACTAAGCAATTTTACTAGCAAACACTCAGTGTACCTAGTGGCATCCTATACGTGGCTATTGGACTTTGCTATAGTCCCACTAGTGCCAAGACATTTGCAGAGCGCATCTGCCTGCGTTGCACACTCCAACTAATTATAAGTAAGCCATTATACTAGCAAACACTCAGTGTACCTAGTGGCATCCTATACGTGGCTATTGGACCTTGCTATAGTCCCACTAGTGCCAATACATTTGCAGAGCGCATCTGCCTGCGTTGCACACTCCAACTAATTATAAGTAAGCCATTATACTAGCAAACACTCAGTGTACCTAGTGGCATCCTATACGTGGCTATTGGACTTTGCTATAGTCCCACTAGTGCCAAGACATTTGCAGAGCGCATCTGCCTGCGTTGCACACTCCAACTAATTATAAGTAAGCCATTATACTAGCAAACACTCAGTGTACCTAGTGGCATCCTATACGTGGCTATTGGACCTTGCTATAGTCCCACTAGTGCCAAGACATTTGCAGAGCGCATCTGCCTGCGTTGCACACTCCAACTAATTATAAGTAAGCCATTATACTAGCAAACACTCAGTGTACCTAGTGGCATCCTATCTGTGGCTATTGGACTTTGCTATAGTCCCACTAGTGCCAAGACATTTGCAGAGCGCATCTGCCTGCGTTGCACACTCCAACTAATTATAAGTAAGCCATTATACTAGCAAACACTCAGTGTACCTAGTGGCATCCTATACGTGGCTATTGGACTTTGCTATAGTCCCACTAGTGCCAAGACATTTGCAGAGCGCATCTGCCTGCGTTGCACACTCCAACTAATTATAAGTAAGCCATTATACTAGCAAACACTCAGTGTACCTAGTGGCATCCTATACGTGGCTATTGGACTTTGCTATAGTCCCACTAGTGCCAAGACATTTGCAGAGCGCATCTGCCTGCGTTGCACACTCCAACTAATTTTAACTTAGCCATTATACTAGCAAACACTCAGTGTACCTAGTGGCATCCTATACGTGGCTATTGGACTTTGCTATAGTCCCACTAGTGCCAAGACATTTGCAGAGCGCATCTGCCTGCGTTGCACACTCCAACTAATTATAAGTAAGCCATTATACTAGCAAACACTCAGTGTACCTAGTGGCATCCTATACGTGGCTATTGGACTTTGCTATAGTCCCACTAGTGCCAAGACATTTGCAGAGCGCATCTGCCTGCGTTGCACACTCCAACTAATTTTAACTTAGCCATTATACTAGCAAACACTCAGTGTACCTAGTGGCATCCTATACGTGGCTATTGGACTTTGCTATAGTCCCACTAGTGCAAAGACATTTGCAGAGCACGTCTGCCTGCATTGCACACTCCAACTTTTTTAAACTAAGCAATTTTACTAGCAAACACTCAGTGTACCTAGTGGCATCCTATACGTGGCTATTGGACTTTGCTATAGTCCCACTAGTGCCAAGACATTTGCAGAGCGCATCTGCCTGCGTTGCACACTCCAACTAATTATAAGTAAGCCATTATACTAGCAAACACTCAGTGTACCTAGTGGCATCCTATACGTGGCTATTGGACCTTGCTATAGTCCCACTAGTGCCAAGACATTTGCAGAGCGCATCTGCCTGCGTTGCACACTCCAACTAATTATAAGTAAGCCATTATACTAGCAAACACTCAGTGTACCTAGTGGCATCCTATACGTGGCTATTGGACTTTGCTATAGTCCCACTAGTGCCAAGACATTTGCAGAGCGCATCTGCCTGCGTTGCACACTCCAACTAATTATAAGTAAGCCATTATACTAGCAAACACTCAGTGTACCTAGTGGCATCCTATACGTGGCTATTGGACCTTGCTATAGTCCCACTAGTGCCAAGACATTTGCAGAGCGCATCTGCCTGCGTTGCACACTCCAACTAATTATAAGTAAGCCATTATACTAGCAAACACTCAGTGTACCTAGTGGCATCCTATCTGTGGCTATTGGACTTTGCTATAGTCCCACTAGTGCCAAGACATTTGCAGAGCGCATCTGCCTGCGTTGCACACTCCAACTAATTATAAGTAAGCCATTATACTAGCAAACACTCAGTGTACCTAGTGGCATCCTATACGTGGCTATTGGACTTTGCTATAGTCCCACTAGTGCCAAGACATTTGCAGAGCGCATCTGCCTGCGTTGCACACTCCAACTAATTATAAGTAAGCCATTATACTAGCAAACACTCAGTGTACCTAGTGGCATCCTATACGTGGCTATTGGACTTTGCTATAGTCCCACTAGTGCCAAGACATTTGCAGAGCGCATCTGCCTGCGTTGCACACTCCAACTAATTTTAACTTAGCCATTATACTAGCAAACACTCAGTGTACCTAGTGGCATCCTATACGTGGCTATTGGACTTTGCTATAGTCCCACTAGTGCCAAGACATTTGCAGAGCGCATCTGCCTGCGTTGCACACTCCAACTAATTATAAGTAAGCCATTATACTAGCAAACACTCAGTGTACCTAGTGGCATCCTATACGTGGCTATTGGACTTTGCTATAGTCCCACTAGTGCCAAGACATTTGCAGAGCGCATCTGCCTGCGTTGCACACTCCAACTAATTTTAACTTAGCCATTATACTAGCAAACACTCAGTGTACCTAGTGGCATCCTATACGTGGCTATTGGACTTTGCTATAGTCCCACTAGTGCAAAGACATTTGCAGAGCACGTCTGCCTGCATTGCACACTCCAACTTTTTTAAACTAAGCAATTTTACTAGCAAACACTCAGTGTACCTAGTGGCATCCTATACGTGGCTATTGGACTTTGCTATAGTCCCACTAGTGCCAAGACATTTGCAGAGCGCATCTGCCTGCGTTGCACACTCCAACTAATTATAAGTAAGCCATTATACTAGCAAACACTCAGTGTACCTAGTGGCATCCTATCTGTGGCTATTGGACTTTGCTATAGTCCCACTAGTGCCAAGACATTTGCAGAGCGCATCTGCCTGCGTTGCACACTCCAACTAATTATAAGTAAGCCATTATACTAGCAAACACTCAGTGTACCTAGTGGCATCCTATACGTGGCTATTGGACCTTGCTATAGTCCCACTAGTGCCAAGACATTTGCAGAGCGCATCTGCCTGCGTTGCACACTCCAACTAATTATAAGTAAGCCATTATACTAGCAAACACTCAGTGTACCTAGTGGCATCCTATACGTGGCTATTGGACCTTGCTATAGTCCCACTAGTGCCAAGACATTTGCAGAGCGCATCTGCCTGCGTTGCACACTCCAACTAATTATAAGTAAGCCATTATTATTATTATTATTATTATTATTATTTATTATTATAGCGCCATTTATTCCATGGCGCTTTACAAGTGAAAGGGTATACGTACAACAATCATTAACAGTACATAACAGACTGGTACAGGAGGAGAGAGGACCCTGCCCGCGAGGGCTTACAGTCTACAGGGAATGGGTGATGGTACAATAGGTGAGGACAGAGCTGGTTGCGCAGTGGTCTACTGGACTGAGGGCTGTTGTAGGTTATAGGCTTGTTGGAAGAGGTGGGTCTTGAGGTTCCTCTTGAAGCTTTCCACGGTAGGGGAGAGTCTGATGTGCTGAGGTAGAGCATTCCAAAGTATGGGGGATGCACGGGAGAAATCTTGTACGCGATTGTGGGAAGAGGAGATAAGGGAGGAGCAGAGAAGGAGATCTTGTGAGGATCTGAGGTTGCGTGCAGGTAGGTACCGGGAGACTAGGTCACAGATGTAGGGAGGAGACAGGTTGTGCATGGCTTTGTATGTCATAGTTAGTGTTTTGAACTGGAGTCGTTGGGTGATGGGAAGCCAGTGAAGGGATTGGCAGAGTGGCGAGGCTGGGGAGTAGCGAGGGGAGAGGTGGATTAAGCGGGCCGCAGAGTTTAGGATAGATTGGAGGGGTGCAAGAGTGTTGGAAGGGAGGCCAGAGAGCAGGAGGTTGCAGTAGTCGAGGCGGGAGATGATGAGGGCATGCACTAATGTTTTTGCTGATTCTTGGTTAAGGAAAGCACGGATCCGGGAGATGTTTTTGAGTTGTAATCGGCATGAGGTGAAGAGGGCTTGGATGTGTGGCTTGAAGGATAGAGCAGAGTCGAGGGTCACTCCAAGGCAACGAGCTTGTGAGACTGGGGAGAGTAAGCAACCATCGAGTTTGATGGAAAGGCTTGTTGGAGGAGATGAGTGAGGAGGAGGAAAGACAATGAATTCTGTTTTGTCCATGTTAAGTTTTAGGAATCGCACAGAGAAGAAGGATGAAATAGCAGACAGACATTGTGGGATTCTGGTTAGTAGAGAGGTAATGTCAGGTCCATTATACTAGCAAACACTCAGTGTACCTAGTGGCATCCTATCTGTAGCTATTGGACTTTGCTATAGTCCCACTAGTGCCAAGACATTTGCAGAGCGCATCTGCCTGCGTTGCACACTCCAACTAATTATAAGTAAGCCATTATACTAGCAAACACTCAGTGTACCTAGTGGCATCCTATACGTGGCTATTGGACCTTGCTATAGTCCCACTAGTGCCAAGACATTTGCAGAGCGCATCTGCCTGCGTTGCACACTCCAACTAATTATAAGTAAGCCATTATACTAGCAAACACTCAGTGTACCTAGTGGCATCCTATACGTGGCTATTGGACTTTGCTATAGTCCCACTAGTGCCAAGACATTTGCAGAGCGCATCTGCCTGCGTTGCACACTCCAACTAATTATAAGTAAGCCATTATACTAGCAAACACTCAGTGTACCTAGTGGCATCCTATACGTGGCTATTGGACTTTGCTATAGTCCCACTAGTGCCAAGACATTTGCAGAGCGCATCTGCCTGCGTTGCACACTCCAACTAATTTTAACTTAGCCATTATACTAGCAAACACTCAGTGTACCTAGTGGCATCCTATACGTGGCTATTGGACTTTGCTATAGTCCCACTAGTGCCAAGACATTTGCAGAGCGCATCTGCCTGCGTTGCACACTCCAACTAATTATAAGTAAGCCATTATACTAGCAAACACTCAGTGTACCTAGTGGCATCCTATACGTGGCTATTGGACTTTGCTATAGTCCCACTAGTGCCAAGACATTTGCAGAGCGCATCTGCCTGCGTTGCACACTCCAACTAATTTTAACTTAGCCATTATACTAGCAAACACTCAGTGTACCTAGTGGCATCCTATACGTGGCTATTGGACTTTGCTATAGTCCCACTAGTGCAAAGACATTTGCAGAGCACGTCTGCCTGCATTGCACACTCCAACTTTTTTAAACTAAGCAATTTTACTAGCAAACACTCAGTGTACCTAGTGGCATCCTATACGTGGCTATTGGACTTTGCTATAGTCCCACTAGTGCCAAGACATTTGCAGAGCGCATCTGCCTGCGTTGCACACTCCAACTAATTATAAGTAAGCCATTATACTAGCAAACACTCAGTGTACCTAGTGGCATCCTATCTGTGGCTATTGGACTTTGCTATAGTCCCACTAGTGCCAAGACATTTGCAGAGCGCATCTGCCTGCGTTGCACACTCCAACTAATTATAAGTAAGCCATTATACTAGCAAACACTCAGTGTACCTAGTGGCATCCTATACGTGGCTATTGGACCTTGCTATAGTCCCACTAGTGCCAAGACATTTGCAGAGCGCATCTGCCTGCGTTGCACACTCCAACTAATTATAAGTAAGCCATTATACTAGCAAACACTCAGTGTACCTAGTGGCATCCTATACGTGGCTATTGGACCTTGCTATAGTCCCACTAGTGCCAAGACATTTGCAGAGCGCATCTGCCTGCGTTGCACACTCCAACTAATTATAAGTAAGCCATTATTATTATTATTATTATTATTTATTATTATAGCGCCATTTATTCCATGGCGCTTTACAAGTGAAAGGGTATACGTACAACAATCATTAACAGTACATAACAGACTGGTACAGGAGGAGAGAGGACCCTGCCCGCGAGGGCTTACAGTCTACAGGGAATGGGTGATGGTACAATAGGTGAGGACAGAGCTGGTTGCGCAGTGGTCTACTGGACTGAGGGCTGTTGTAGGTTATAGGCTTGTTGGAAGAGGTGGGTCTTGAGGTTCCTCTTGAAGCTTTCCACGGTAGGGGAGAGTCTGATGTGCTGAGGTAGAGCATTCCAAAGTATGGGGGATGCACGGGAGAAATCTTGTACGCGATTGTGGGAAGAGGAGATAAGGGAGGAGCAGAGAAGGAGATCTTGTGAGGATCTGAGGTTGCGTGCAGGTAGGTACCGGGAGACTAGGTCACAGATGTAGGGAGGAGACAGGTTGTGCATGGCTTTGTATGTCATAGTTAGTGTTTTGAACTGGAGTCGTTGGGTGATGGGAAGCCAGTGAAGGGATTGGCAGAGTGGCGAGGCTGGGGAGTAGCGAGGGGAGAGGTGGATTAAGCGGGCCGCAGAGTTTAGGATAGATTGGAGGGGTGCAAGAGTGTTGGAAGGGAGGCCAGAGAGCAGGAGGTTGCAGTAGTCGAGGCGGGAGATGATGAGGGCATGCACTAATGTTTTTGCTGATTCTTGGTTAAGGAAAGCACGGATCCGGGAGATGTTTTTGAGTTGTAATCGGCATGAGGTGAAGAGGGCTTGGATGTGTGGCTTGAAGGATAGAGCAGAGTCGAGGGTCACTCCAAGGCAACGAGCTTGTGAGACTGGGGAGAGTAAGCAACCATCGAGTTTGATGGAAAGGCTTGTTGGAGGAGATGAGTGAGGAGGAGGAAAGACAATGAATTCTGTTTTGTCCATGTTAAGTTTTAGGAATCGCACAGAGAAGAAGGATGAAATAGCAGACAGACATTGTGGGATTCTGGTTAGTAGAGAGGTAATGTCAGGTCCATTATACTAGCAAACACTCAGTGTACCTAGTGGCATCCTATCTGTAGCTATTGGACTTTGCTATAGTCCCACTAGTGCCAAGACATTTGCAGAGCGCATCTGCCTGCGTTGCACACTCCAACTAATTATAAGTAAGCCATTATACTAGCAAACACTCAGTGTACCTAGTGGCATCCTATACGTGGCTATTGGACCTTGCTATAGTCCCACTAGTGCCAAGACATTTGCAGAGCGCATCTGCCTGCGTTGCACACTCCAACTAATTATAAGTAAGCCATTATACTAGCAAACACTCAGTGTACCTAGTGGCATCCTATACGTGGCTATTGGACTTTGCTATAGTCCCACTAGTAAAAAGACATTTGCAGAGCACGTCTGCCTGCATTGCACACTCCAACTTTTTTAAACTAAGCAATTATACTAGCAAACACTCAGTGTACCTAGTGGCATCCTATACGTGGCTATTGGACTTTGCTATAGTCCCACTAGTGCCAAGACATTTGCAGAGCGCATCTGCCTGCGTTGCACACTCCAACTAATTATAAGTAAGCCATTATACTAGCAAACACTCAGTGTACCTAGTGGCATCCTATACGTGGCTATTGGACCTTGCTATAGTCCCACTAGTGCCAAGACATTTGCAGAGCGCATCTGCCTGCGTTGCACACTCCAACTAATTATAAGTAAGCCATTATACTAGCAAACACTCAGTGTACCTAGTGGCATCCTATACGTGGCTATTGGACTTTGCTATAGTCCCACTAGTGCCAAGACATTTGCAGAGCGCATCTGCCTGCGTTGCACACTCCAACTAATTATAAGTAAGCCATTATACTAGCAAACACTCAGTGTACCTAGTGGCATCCTATACGTGGCTATTGGACCTTGCTATAGTCCCACTAGTGCCAAGACATTTGCAGAGCGCATCTGCCTGCGTTGCACACTCCAACTAATTATAAGTAAGCCATTATACTAGCAAACACTCAGTGTACCTAGTGGCATCCTATACGTGGCTATTGGACTTTGCTATAGTCCCACTAGTGCCAAGACATTTGCAGAGCGCATCTGCCTGCGTTGCACACTCCAACTAATTTTAACTTAGCCATTATACTAGCAAACACTCAGTGTACCTAGTGGCATCCTATACGTGGCTATTGGACTTTGCTATAGTCCCACTAGTGCAAAGACATTTGCAGAGCACGTCTGCCTGCATTGCACACTCCAACTTTTTTAAACTAAGCAATTTTACTAGCAAACACTCAGTGTACCTAGTGGCATCCTATACGTGGCTATTGGACTTTGCTATAGTCCCACTAGTGCCAAGACATTTGCAGAGCGCATCTGCCTGCGTTGCACACTCCAACTAATTATAAGTAAGCCATTATACTAGCAAACACTCAGTGTACCTAGTGGCATCCTATCTGTGGCTATTGGACTTTGCTATAGTCCCACTAGTGCCAAGACATTTGCAGAGCGCATCTGCCTGCGTTGCACACTCCAACTAATTATAAGTAAGCCATTATACTAGCAAACACTCAGTGTACCTAGTGGCATCCTATACGTGGCTATTGGACCTTGCTATAGTCCCACTAGTGCCAAGACATTTGCAGAGCGCATCTGCCTGCGTTGCACACTCCAACTAATTATAAGTAAGCCATTATACTAGCAAACACTCAGTGTACCTAGTGGCATCCTATACGTGGCTATTGGACCTTGCTATAGTCCCACTAGTGCCAAGACATTTGCAGAGCGCATCTGCCTGCGTTGCACACTCCAACTAATTATAAGTAAGCCATTATTATTATTATTATTATTATTTATTATTATAGCGCCATTTATTCCATGGCGCTTTACAAGTGAAAGGGTATACGTACAACAATCATTAACAGTACATAACAGACTGGTACAGGAGGAGAGAGGACCCTGCCCGCGAGGGCTTACAGTCTACAGGGAATGGGTGATGGTACAATAGGTGAGGACAGAGCTGGTTGCGCAGTGGTCTACTGGACTGAGGGCTGTTGTAGGTTATAGGCTTGTTGGAAGAGGTGGGTCTTGAGGTTCCTCTTGAAGCTTTCCACGGTAGGGGAGAGTCTGATGTGCTGAGGTAGAGCATTCCAAAGTATGGGGGATGCACGGGAGAAATCTTGTACGCGATTGTGGGAAGAGGAGATAAGGGAGGAGCAGAGAAGGAGATCTTGTGAGGATCTGAGGTTGCGTGCAGGTAGGTACCGGGAGACTAGGTCACAGATGTAGGGAGGAGACAGGTTGTGCATGGCTTTGTATGTCATAGTTAGTGTTTTGAACTGGAGTCGTTGGGTGATGGGAAGCCAGTGAAGGGATTGGCAGAGTGGCGAGGCTGGGGAGTAGCGAGGGGAGAGGTGGATTAAGCGGGCCGCAGAGTTTAGGATAGATTGGAGGGGTGCAAGAGTGTTGGAAGGGAGGCCAGAGAGCAGGAGGTTGCAGTAGTCGAGGCGGGAGATGATGAGGGCATGCACTAATGTTTTTGCTGATTCTTGGTTAAGGAAAGCACGGATCCGGGAGATGTTTTTGAGTTGTAATCGGCATGAGGTGAAGAGGGCTTGGATGTGTGGCTTGAAGGATAGAGCAGAGTCGAGGGTCACTCCAAGGCAACGAGCTTGTGAGACTGGGGAGAGTAAGCAACCATCGAGTTTGATGGAAAGGCTTGTTGGAGGAGATGAGTGAGGAGGAGGAAAGACAATGAATTCTGTTTTGTCCATGTTAAGTTTTAGGAATCGCACAGAGAAGAAGGATGAAATAGCAGACAGACATTGTGGGATTCTGGTTAGTAGAGAGGTAATGTCAGGTCCATTATACTAGCAAACACTCAGTGTACCTAGTGGCATCCTATCTGTAGCTATTGGACTTTGCTATAGTCCCACTAGTGCCAAGACATTTGCAGAGCGCATCTGCCTGCGTTGCACACTCCAACTAATTATAAGTAAGCCATTATACTAGCAAACACTCAGTGTACCTAGTGGCATCCTATACGTGGCTATTGGACCTTGCTATAGTCCCACTAGTGCCAAGACATTTGCAGAGCGCATCTGCCTGCGTTGCACACTCCAACTAATTATAAGTAAGCCATTATACTAGCAAACACTCAGTGTACCTAGTGGCATCCTATACGTGGCTATTGGACTTTGCTATAGTCCCACTAGTAAAAAGACATTTGCAGAGCACGTCTGCCTGCATTGCACACTCCAACTTTTTTAAACTAAGCAATTATACTAGCAAACACTCAGTGTACCTAGTGGCATCCTATACGTGGCTATTGGACTTTGCTATAGTCCCACTAGTGCCAAGACATTTGCAGAGCGCATCTGCCTGCGTTGCACACTCCAACTAATTATAAGTAAGCCATTATACTAGCAAACACTCAGTGTACCTAGTGGCATCCTATACGTGGCTATTGGACCTTGCTATAGTCCCACTAGTGCCAAGACATTTGCAGAGCGCATCTGCCTGCGTTGCACACTCCAACTAATTATAAGTAAGCCATTATACTAGCAAACACTCAGTGTACCTAGTGGCATCCTATACGTGGCTATTGGACTTTGCTATAGTCCCACTAGTGCCAAGACATTTGCAGAGCGCATCTGCCTGCGTTGCACACTCCAACTAATTATAAGTAAGCCATTATACTAGCAAACACTCAGTGTACCTAGTGGCATCCTATACGTGGCTATTGGACCTTGCTATAGTCCCACTAGTGCCAAGACATTTGCAGAGCGCATCTGCCTGCGTTGCACACTCCAACTAATTATAAGTAAGCCATTATACTAGCAAACACTCAGTGTACCTAGTGGCATCCTATCTGTGGCTATTGGACTTTGCTATAGTCCCACTAGTGCCAAGACATTTGCAGAGCGCATCTGCCTGCGTTGCACACTCCAACTAATTATAAGTAAGCCATTATACTAGCAAACACTCAGTGTACCTAGTGGCATCCTATACGTGGCTATTGGACTTTGCTATAGTCCCACTAGTGCCAAGACATTTGCAGAGCGCATCTGCCTGCGTTGCACACTCCAACTAATTATAAGTAAGCCATTATACTAGCAAACACTCAGTGTACCTAGTGGCATCCTATACGTGGCTATTGGACTTTGCTATAGTCCCACTAGTGCCAAGACATTTGCAGAGCGCATCTGCCTGCGTTGCACACTCCAACTAATTTTAACTTAGCCATTATACTAGCAAACACTCAGTGTACCTAGTGGCATCCTATACGTGGCTATTGGACTTTGCTATAGTCCCACTAGTGCCAAGACATTTGCAGAGCGCATCTGCCTGCGTTGCACACTCCAACTAATTATAAGTAAGCCATTATACTAGCAAACACTCAGTGTACCTAGTGGCATCCTATACGTGGCTATTGGACTTTGCTATAGTCCCACTAGTGCCAAGACATTTGCAGAGCGCATCTGCCTGCGTTGCACACTCCAACTAATTTTAACTTAGCCATTATACTAGCAAACACTCAGTGTACCTAGTGGCATCCTATACGTGGCTATTGGACTTTGCTATAGTCCCACTAGTGCCAAGACATTTGCAGAGCGCATCTGCCTGCGTTGCACACTCCAACTCATTATAACTAAGTTGCATTGTCAGGGATATTTATTCTTTATTATTCTGCTGTTAATAAAGCTAGACCACCACTGCAATCTTCACCACCTCTCAATTTTTACTACCACATTTTCAGTCCACAATCTTGTCGCAATCAACATGAGTGGCAAAATGACAGATGCTGGTGGAAAGGGGAAGAGGCGTGGTGGAAAAGGCAAAAAAGGTTTTGTCTGTGGGGAAAGTGCAGCAGCACTGAATACACGTTCAGAGACAACGCTGGCAGCTGGACACGACAAAATCTCCAAGGCGTAACTGGAGAGCTCTGGCCATTTTTCTAGGTTTGAAGCCCAAAAGGAGCAAGGCTCCAGTTGCACAGTCATGGCATCGATGTTCATTTGGAGATACTCCTGTATCATCCTCTCCAGCCGTTGAGTATGTGTCAGACTTGTTGTCTCTGGTGGCCTTGCAAAAGAGGGTCTAAAAAAATTATGAAAAGATTCCATAAAATTGCTGTTACCGGCACCAGATACGGTCCTACTGGTACGGGTAGACTGTTGAAGATGACGAGACCGTCCCATGTTTGTCAAGTTACAACTGGGAGATTCCCTCCCTGCACCTGCACGGTTGTTTGGTGGAAAAGCCGAGCTAAGATCGAGTAACAGCTTCTGCTGATACTCCTGCATACGTGCGTCCCTTTCTATGGCTGGAATTATGTCACAAAATTTGGACTTGTACCGGGGATCTAATAGTGTGGCAATCCAGTAGTCATCATCACTTCTAATTTTGACAATACGACTGTCATGTTGGAGGTAGTGCAACAAAAAGGCACTCATGTGTCTTGCGCAGCCATGCGGACCAAGTCCACGCTGTGTTTGTGGCATAGAGGTGCTACCCGTTCTTTCTTCCTCTGACATCTCCCCCCAACCTCTTTCAACTGAAATTTGACCAAGGTCTCCCTCATCCGCTGAGTCTTCCATGTCCATGGACAGTTCGTCCTCCATTTCTTCATGTTCTCCTGCACCTTGCTCAACATTTCGCCTGCTACTATGCGCCCTTGTCGATCCCTGTTCCCCATGGTCCCATGCCTGCTGCGTTGGTGATGATGAACGTCTGGACCTTGGTGATGTTGTTGTCCCTTGCGCATATGAATCCTCCTGTAGTTCCTCCCCTTCATGTTGTCCCACCCCCTGACTCCGAATAGTGTTTAGCGTGTGCTCCAGCATGTAAATGACTGGAATCGTCATGCTGATAATGGCATTGTCAGAGCTAAACATATTCGTCGCCATGTCGAAACTGTGCAGAAGGGTGCATAGGTCCTTGATCTGAGACCACTCCATCAGGGTGATCTGCCCCACCTCTGCATCTCGTTGGCCCAGGCTATACGTCATGACGTATTGCACCAGGGCTCTGCGGTGCTGCCACAGTCGCTGTAACATGTGGAGAGTTGAATTCCAGCGTGTCGCCACATCGCATTTCAGGCGATGAACCGGCAGGCCGAAAGACTTCTGGAGCGATGCAAGTCGCTCTGCTGCGGCGCTTGAACGGCGGAAGTGAGCTGACAGTTTTCGTGCCCTGTTCAGAAGGCCATCTAGGCCGGGATAGTGTGTTAAAAATTGCTGGACGACAAGGTTCAACACGTGAGCCATACAAGGTACGTGTGTCACAATGCCCAGGCGAAGTGCCGCACCCAGGTTTGCAGCATTGTCGCACACGGCCTTACCAGGCTGCAGGTTGAGTGGAGACAACCATTTATTAAACTCGGACCGCAGAGCTGACCACAACTCCTCAGCTGTGTGACTCTTATTCCCAAGACATGTCAAGCTAAAGACCGCCTGATGCCGTTACGCTCTGCTGCCAGCATAGTAATGAGGCGTGCGTGATTCCTTCTGCGCAGTGAGAACGCTGGTGGCCTGACCAGGCAGGCTTGGGGCGGAGGTGGAGGACCCAGATGAGGTGGAGGATGCAGAAGCTGTGGCGGAACTTGGACAGACAGAGGATTGACACACAAGTCGTGGGGACGGCAAGACTTGTGCAGCAGACCCTTCACCATCTATCACCATAGTTACCCAGTGCCCAGTCAGCGACATGTAACGTCCCTGTCCATGCTTACTGGTCCAAGTATCGGTGGTGAAATGCACCCGTTCACACACAGAGTTTCTCAAGGAAGCGGTGATGTTGTGTGCGACATGCTGGTGTAGCACGGGCACACCTTTCTTAGAGAAGTAGTGGCGACTAGGCATCTGGTACTGGGGCACAGCGACAGACATAAGGTCTCTAAAATCCTGTGTGTCCACTAGGCGGAAAGGCAGCATTTCGGTAGCCAACAGCTTACAGAGGGATAGAGTCAACCTCTTAGCTTTGTCATGGGTCGGAGGAAGTGGCCTTTTATTTGACCACATCTGAGGGACAGAGATCTGGCTGCTGTGTGTAGACGGTGTTGAGTAGGGTGTCCCTGGAAAAATGCAGGTTTGTGAGGAAAGTGCAGGCGGAGACATGATGTTGCCTTCATCCAACGTTGGTGCTATCGATGTCTGAGAGAGCTGTACACACTCACTTGTTTCCCCTTCCAAACCAACTGACGACCTTACAAGCAAACTGCCTGTTGCGGTTACAGTGGTGGAAGTTTGGCGTGGAAAAACAGGTGTGACAGCTGTCCCCACAGTCCTAGAAGATGAAGAGCGCGCGGATGCACTGGAAGGGGCGGGCGGTGGATGGTTCGCTCTTGCAGCATTGCAGCACAGTGAGCTTCCCACCGGGACCTATGATATTTATTCATGTGACGATTCATGGAAGAAGTTGTCAAACTGCTGAGGTTTTGACCTCTACTAAGAGAATCATGACAAATTTTACATATCACATGATTTGGGCGATCTTTTTCTATGTCAAAAAAGGACCAGGCTAGGCAAGGCTTAGAGGCCATGCGACCTGTTGATCCACCCCGAATAATGCTCATAGGCAGAGTGGTGGCTGAGGATGCAGTTGTAGACGTGCTACCAGTGCTCCGACTCTGTCCAGGAAGGCGCAAGGTAACTTCGTCGTCGGTTGCATCCTCCTCCACCGCCTCTGTTGACCTCCTCGAGTGCCTGACTGGGGGTTGACAGTAGGTGGGATCTAGAACTTCATCATCAATTGTTGTGTTTGCACTCCCCTCCCCCTCAGACCGAGCCTCTTCTTGCCCTGACCGAATATTTAAGTTGTCATCCCAATCGGGTATCTGCGTCTCATCTTCATCAGTATGTTCCTCATTGTCTATAACCACAGGTGTTACAGTTTGTGACAAAGGGTCAACATTATGCTCAGAAACTTGGTCCTCACGGCCTGAATCAGAGTCACAAAGGTTCTGGGCATCACTGCAGACCATTTCCTGTTCTGTACTCACTGTAGCTTGGGAGCAGACCTCTGATTCCCAGGCTATAGTGTGACTGAACAGCTCTGCAGACTCAGCCATCTCAGTTCCACCATACTGTGCAGGGCTGATGGAGACTTCAGAGCTGGGAGAAATCAAGTGTGATTGGGATGACAACTCAGAGGACTGGTGTTTTTTGGATGCGGTACTTGAAGTGGCTGAGAGGGCACTTGTTGGACCACTTGAGATCCATTCAAGCATTTTCCTTTTTTGCCCATCATCTACCTTTCTTCCTGTTGTTCGTGTCCGTAAAAAAGGGAGCACATCGGATTGTCCACGGTAAGTAGTAGACATCTTACTTTTGCTGGTAGATGGTCTATCTTCAGCAGATGATAATGGAGCTTTGCCACTTTCCCCACAGACAAAACCTTTTTTGCCTTTTCCACCACGCCTCTTCCCCTTTCCACCAGCATCTGTCATTTTGCCACTCATGTTGATTGCGACAAGATTGTGGACTGAAAATGTGGTAGTAAAAATTGAGAGGTGGTGAAGATTGCAGTGGTGGTCTAGCTTTATTAACAGCAGAATAATAAAGAATAAATATCCCTGACAATGCAACTTAGTTATAATGAGTTGGAGTGTGCAACGCAGGCAGATGCGCTCTGCAAATGTCTTGGCACTAGTGGGACTATAGCAAAGTCCAATAGCCACGTATAGGATGCCACTAGGTACACTGAGTGTTTGCTAGTATAATGGCTAAGTTAAAATTAGTTGGAGTGTGCAACGCAGGCAGATGCGCTCTGCAAATGTCTTGGCACTAGTGGGACTATAGCAAAGTCCAATAGCCACGTATAGGATGCCACTAGGTACACTGAGTGTTTGCTAGTAAAATTGCTTAGTTTAAAAAAGTTGGAGTGTGCAATGCAGGCAGACGTGCTCTGCAAATGTCTTTGCACTAGTGGGACTATAGCAAGGTCCAATAGCCACGAATAGGATGCCACTAGGTACACTGAGTGTTTGCTAGTATAATGGCTTACTTATAATTAGTTGGAGTGTGCAACGCAGGCAGATGCGCTCTGCAAATGTCTTGGCACTAGTGGGACTATAGCAAGGTCCAATAGCCACGAATAGGATGCCACTAGGTACACTGAGTGTTTGCTAGTATATATGGCAAAATTATAGATGGAAAGGGAGAAGGGGAGGGGGGGAGAGAGGAGGCTGTAATTGACTACAAGGGTATGAGTTATGAGTGATCATAGGGATAGTGTTACATAAGTGGAAATACCTATGGAGGACCGGATGTGTAAGCGCATACCTTATACAAACCTATAGAGTGCTGATGGGTGAGAGTGTGATGTTAGATATAAGACATCCTATAGTGAATAGTGAGCCGTAATCAAGTGCAACAGGGATATTTCACGTGACTATGGGAACATGGAAGGTAAAGAAAGGGGAGAAAAAACTGTTAGACAAGGTAATCAGACATAATGTAACCAGTTGATCAGACATGACAAACATGACAAATAAAAAACAAGGAAGAATGGAACTCCATACATAGTGGAACCATATATAGTGTGAACACGAAAAAGAACCGGGCGTTAGAAAAAATGTGCACGGCCCAATGAATCAAGTCGGTTCTTCATATTCATGGTTTAAGCCCTTGGGTTCCAACGTGCCCAGAGTATATATCCAGAAAGATTCCCTTTCTTTGAGCTTCCTAATTCTATTGCCTCCTCTGCGTATGGCTGGGACATGTTCGATGACTTGGAATCTTAATTGGGCCACTGTGTGATTATGCGTCACAAAATGGTGTGGGACTGGTAATAGAATCTGCTTACAATGTATTGTTGACTTGTGCTTAGCACAAAAAAAGGGAATCTTTCTGGATATGTACTCTGGACACATTAAAACCCAAGGGCTTAAACCGTGAATATGAAGTACAGACTTGATTCATTGGGCCGTGCACCATGTCACCATGTGTGCAATTGCATTGTCCAATGGCTCACAATGGTTATGCGTTTTCATTGGATGGATAATCGAAGCCATGTTTTTTTCCTTTCTCTTGGGTTTGTTGTGTGAGTAGCCTATAGGATTAAGTTAGTTACCGCAGGCAGTGGATTTAGCTTCCTGTCTTTGGTCCAGTGGTAGATTGATTGTTTGGTCTATGAGCTGTTATGGGTTTTAATCCAGGTGAATGCCCATGGGCTGCCTATAACTGTGTGAAATATGTAGTTTTACTGGGCTGGGATGAGAGAATCCATCGAAGCATGGTGTAGGGATTGTGGTTCCTGTGTGCTAAGAAGAAAGGCTAGCACCAGCCAGAAAGCCCCATTACAGCCAATAATCAACCGCTAGCCGCTGGAACTCGTTGCTCTAGATCATGTCAAACTCTCACCAAGCAGGAATAGATACATTAGCCCACCATCCCACCCAAAGAGCAACTTCTGCTGCGCAGCTGGCTTTCTAGGCAGCAGCGCTATTGTGATGTCAGCGGGGGACATTGTGACAAGCCAGTGTTCCGTCACTTCATGTTGTGCACTGTTCAAACGGAAAATACATCAAGAGGCAGACTACAGAAAAGCTTACTGACAAAGGATAGAGAGGGGCTTTCTCAGAGGGCTTTTTACAGTTTGTCTATTCCCAATTAGCCGTTTAAGTATGCTTAATGAAAGTACTAATTCTTTCATAGGCCGCCCATTCTTAGTATTTGACGTTCCTTATATTGCGGTATCAGGCTTCGCAGCAGGTTGCAAAACATTCATCACCCATGACTGTCCCCAATTGGGCTCAGAAGCTAAATGTCTATCATGACCTCTCTTTTTGAAAGTCCAAGAGCAAGCAAACTCTTCCTCCAGGAGAGGGAGCCAACAGATCACTAAAGACATCATCATTGCTCAAAGAAAACACCGAAAAACAATGGAAGCTTTAATTGGAGTGGAATCTGATAGACAGCACCTGATGCCAAGTCTGCATCTTCTAACACCTGCAGTCACTGCAGCAGCTGAATCCAATGTGTCCAAAAGGGATCTATTCTATTCAATTGCAAATGATCTAGATAAGACTGAGAATAAGATACTGCACGGGACATAGCAGAGTTGGTCAAGTTGAGTGGAGATGAGTTTGCTATTTGGCACAGCTTTTGCATCAATAAAGCAAGTAAAAGGTGTGAAAGATAAAAAAAAAGGGTGAAAGTGTGAAAAGTGAATTGGCCAAATTGAGGTGCATATAAAGTTTTTGCTTTCTTTCAATTCACTAATGAGGCTCATTTGAATCAGGTGAATTGAGTTCTGCTTTTGGAAACTCGGTTAAGAAGGGGTGCACCGGTCCTGGAGGTACTGCAATACCAGGTCAATGCGTGGAGTGGACAGAGCAAGATTTTTTCCATCTCCTTGTTCTAAAAATCCATTTAATATATGGTCCCTAGAGAGGGGACGTATCAGATATTAAACTGATAAGAACAGATTTAATTTTTTTTTTTTCTGTTTATCAGTAGGACTTCAAAATAACAAAGGTGATCGCCTCCCGTTGCCTGGGAACCGTCCAGGCACAAGAGGGCTATGTGTCACCAGAAGGCGCACACACTCCCTCAAGGCCGGCAGACGTGCAATCCCAGGCACCTTCCAGTACCGACCAAGGTAGCGTCCTCCGAAACTACACTTGATCTTAGCCAAAAGGCCGAGAAGCTATAACCCGAATTGGTTACGGCCTTGAGTGGCACCCTGGCCTATACCGGACACATCTTAGGGAGAGGGAGACAAACCCACGCCTACAGAAGACATTTTGTCACCCAAGCCAAACCCTTGAAAAGGCTGTTTTGCAGAGCAAAAACAAGGAGAATGGTACTTTTTGCAGCCGCCGCCCACTGCAATGAATCTGAATAACTCCTCCTTTTGGGCACAAGCACCTCCCCTCCCCCTTGCAGTCTTTCCAATTCATGATACAAAAAGACGGACGGACAGGACAGGACAGGACCATCTGCCTGACTTTCCGTCACTGCCACCCTTTGCCATCCTTGCCCGTAGAAAGCCCTTTCATCATCCCCAAACCCTAATCTTTTCCCTTCCCTTCCCAGCTGCGTCTCACTCCCTTTCATTAGGAAGTGAGCGCAGCCTTTTCTCCGTTCTGCACATGCGCGACGTTAAACACAAATGCGCAGGCGTGCGTTCCATTAGCCTCACTGCATTCCACTCCCATACAGGAAGTGGGCACAGCTATTACTACGGTCGCACATAAAAGAACCCACGGCCACCACTGCACATAGCTGACTCCACCACAGGACACCCACTTCTACACCAACGCAGGTAAGACAGGATCGGCACCTCTATGCTCCCGTTACAATCAGGCTCAGTCACCATGTGATAACGCTCTCAACTCTTTAGTTGCAGGCTCCCCTTGCTTCACCTCCACTGGCTGTGCTGCCATTTCCTCTCCCACCTGGAAGTTATACTTTATTCCACTATTTTCCTGTTTCTCTCTTCCCCCTTTTCCCATAACCTACTTTTATCTGCATTTGTGGGGTATCTATATGCTATTTACATCATAGTTTTATTCATTAATATGGAAGGGAAGAGTGCCCATGAGAGTGTTGAACTGCGGAGAGCAAAAGATTAAGCTGCTCCGATTTGCCACCATTGATAAGCTGTTCTCAGTAGATACACATGCTATCCAAACAGCAGCATCCACCATTGCTTCAGCCCACCCATTCAGTGACAGCTCACCAAGTCAGCCAGAGGAGTGGTGTAAGGAATTACACGTAGGCACTGACTCCACACCTTCACATCACAAGAAGGGGGTCTACAGGCTAGTGCAAGAATACGAGCAAGTCTTCAGCAAACATCCGCTAGACTTTTGAAAAATAAAAGGGGTCAAACACTACATCCCCACAAGTGCACACCCACCCATCAAAGAGAGATATAAGCCAAATCTACCTGCACATTACCAGTGTACCAAGGACATGTTGAGCAACATGAAGGAGGCTGGGGTTATCCGTGACAGTTGTAGCCTCTGGGCAGCTCCGTTGGTCCTGTTAAAGAAGAAGGACAGCACTACTCCCCTGTATTGAGGAATAGCTAGCTGCATTGACAACTGCAAATTATTTTTCTACCCTTGATCTCACTAGTCACTATTGGCAAGTGTCCGTTGCTGAGGCAGACCGGAAGAAGACCGCCTTTGCCACCCCGATGGGTCTCTGCGAGTTCAAAAGCATGCCCTTCGAGCTGTGCAATTTGCCAGGAACCTTCCAGAGGCTGATGGAATGCTGCTTGGGACACCGAAACTTTGAAACGGTACTGCTATACCTTTATGATGTTATTGTTTATTCTAACGCAAACAAGATTTTAGGGTGTATAAAAAGGGAGATTAGATCCGATGATCCCAACGTATTGTTACCCCTCTATAAATCACTTGTAAGGCCACATCTGGAATATGGGGTAAAGTCCTGAGCAGGTTGATAACCATTGGTTTGAGCATGGTAGGGTGTAGTACGCATCTTCCTGCATCGGTAAAAGCTGCAGAAGTCCTTGAAGATTTCCGCTTCAAAGGCAGTGCCTTGATCTGTGAGGACTCTCTCTGAGTAGCCATGAGGTCTGCATAAGTGTGCTTGGAAGACCTTCGCTGCAGTATGGGCCATTAGATCTTTGACTTGTACCACAACCATAAATCTCGAGTAGTTGTCTACCATCGTAAGTGCATACGTGAGCTCACCTCGATATTCTGCAACAAAACTCCCTTTTTCGATTTCAGTTTCAGCAAACACTCCTCTTCCTGTAGAAAATATTTATCATTACCTAAGACAGTCATTCTAATGCATGACAATATTAAGGCAATTTAGTTAAAACTTGTTTTAACTCACCTTTAAGGGGATTGATGTATTTCATGGTCAATCCAGGTTTGTCAGTGATGGCACTGACATAATGTATGGCGTCTTTTTCGGGCGTTATCCTTTGCCTTTTCATTGTGAAAATCCAGTTGCCTATATCAAAGCAAATTCTACTACTTGTAAAGTATGCAGAAAATGAAATGTAGAACATATAACATCAACTGCTTAGGAACGCATCATAGGTTAGTACTTAAAAGGATATTGTCATGTTCTAGTCATAATGCAAGCTGGACATTTTTCATGTTACCCTGTAATCGCCGGCCTGTTCTAATGCTCACAAGCCAAGATATAGGCTCAGCTGCTAAGGCTTCCCTCTGCCTTCTGAATGAAAATTGAATATGTCTGGCTCACTGTGTATATAGCAGGTGCTCAGAAAAAATAAGAGTTAATTCAATAGAAATAGCTCTGGCACACTATAGTGATCAATAACGTAAGAAAAGAACTCTTAGAATGCTGAAAATTCTTTATTTGTGCAAAAGGATAATTCATCCAACGTTTCGAACTTGTTTTTAGGTCTTTATCAAGGATAAAGTTATCTAAGATCATAAAGGGTTACAAAACCATATAAACACGTAATTAGTACATAGTACAACATAACAGTACAATATATTGCTACTTGAGAGTACAATGGGTCAAATGACCATGATGCACATACAAAAAAATTTTCCAAAGCCATAGTGAAAACATTTGTACTGAGGAAAGAAAATTTCCACATGACCTATCTGGAGAAACATTCTGGATCAAACAACCAAAAATAGTCAAGCAGGTAAATACACACCTATATGGATAACAGGATGATATGTGTTCAATTGTATAGCGTCATTGCCATTAAGGTACAAATGGAAAACTTGCAATCCTATATAGTGAAGGAAATGAACACATATCATATCAAAGAACACAGGAACATGGGTGTGAGAAAAACCTCAATGTTTATACTTTGTTCTTTATAATGGTGTGAACATGTATATGTCTCAGTACCTTATGAACTTGAGAATTCTAGTGAGTAGATGATGAAAGCCTATTCCAGAACTGGAATCGGTAAATAATTGTAGGTGGAATCTAAATGAAAAGATGGTACAAGTGTTATCATGACACGTGGGCTATAACACAATGGACCGTGTGACAAAGAAGAAAGGAGAGAAAGAAGAGGAAGAAAATGGAACTACCTGTAACATTACGTGATAGTCACTGGTAAGTATCACTTGACAATTCAGGTGAAAAAGGATTCCTTTATTAAAGGGTTCTCAGTCGCCTCAGGATCATGAAATACTAGGGTAAATGATATGAGAATGGGTAAGAAGCACCACTAAAGGAAATATGAGATGCAGGACATATATCTATAAACCCCTGAACTACATGATAGAAATAAAAAGAAGAAAAAAGAAAAAAAAGAAGAAAGAAGAAGAACACATAGAATGCGGAAAGAGAATGGGTACAACTACCTGAGTTACTGCAGTGAGGCCCCTGGTAGGTATTGTGAGGGTTAGTGGAATTCCTTCACTGAAGGGTTCTCAGTTGCCTCAGGTTCGTGAAAAATGCTATAGACAAATAATGCCCGGAGAAAAGGGGTTCATATACAGCGAATAATGGTAATACAAGGTACATGTGTCCCATGTAATAGTATAAATATATATATATTGTACTAAGCTCTACACCAGAAATAGAAAGTAGTCCCTCTGCCTTCTGTCTAGGTGCCCTGAGTTATGTCCTGTAAACTGTCACAGTGACCTAGACACACATGTGTAGTAGGGGAATATCCCTGCTGAGATGCCAGTGCTAGAGCACTCGTTTGCTGTGTAGTTGAACGCTATGTGAGCAGTTCTTACCTTCAATGAGCAGAAGTCTCTTTTTTCAGATTTCAATATCTCTGTGGGTATCTGGCAGAAATATGGAATACTCTTTACTGCTAAGACCCTGTACACCACTCCCACTAAAGGGGGCTTTACACGCTGCGACATCGCTAATGCGGAGTCGTTGGGGTCACGGAATTTGTGACGCACATCCGGCCGCATTAGCGATGTTGCTGCGTGTGATACCGATGAGCGATTTTGCATCGTTGCAAAAACGTGCAAAATCGCTCATCGGTGACATGGGTCTCCATTCTCGATTATCGTTACTGCAGCAGTAACGATGTAGTTCGTCACTCCTGCGGTAGCACACATCGCTCCGTGTGACACCGCAGAAACTAGGAACCTCTCCTTACCTGCCTCCCAGCCGCTATGAGGAAGGAAGGAGGTGGGCGGGATGTTCCGGCCACTCATCTCCGCCCCTCCGCTGCTATTGGGCGGTCGCTCAGTGACGTCGCTGTGACGCCGCACGGACCGCCCCCTTAGAAAGGAGGCGGTTCGCCGGACACAGCGACGTCGCCGGGCAGGTAAGTATGTGTGACGGGTCTGGTCGGTGTTTGTGCGGCATGGGCAGCGATTTGCCCGTGTCGCGCAACAGATGGGGGCGGGTACCCACACTAGCGATATCGGGACCGATATCGCAGTGTGTAAAGTAGCCTTTAGTCACATGACCAAGACTGTATCTGTGTCCCTACAACACACTTGAGACAAATGTGTGTGTGAGCCTGCATTGTGGGGTATATATAATATATTATAGAGCTGGGAAGGATCATTCTAAGCAGTGAGCTGTTCCAGTATTTGTAGGAAAATACCCAGTAGAAGCATCAAACACAGCACCAATACCTCCCATCAGTATTCCACCACAGTGCCATGTAACCCATGCCCTACACTCCCATCTACACCAATACTATACAGGCACAAACTAGTATATCTGACTAAAAGCCCCCAAAATATGAAGAACGGCCTATAGTTGAGTGTGGATATAAAATCTATGTGAGCAGAGCTAGAATAGAAATCACTGATCGCATTGAAGTCATTCTGACCATAAATCACCATGATATCAAGGTGAGGAGTTGTGTGTTACTGCTGGGAGGAAAGGGTTAACAGTGGAATATTAAGGTGCATTTCTGTGTGCAGTGTTACTAGTCAATGTAACAATTCAGTATGAGCTGCTCTTGGTGCCGGGGGAGGGAGATGCTCTCCTGAGCAAGATAGATGGGGAATGAACATGATATCTATATAGTGTAAGGCAGGGGGTCTCAAACCAGGTGATCATGTCTGATCAACTGGTTACATTATGTCTGATTACCTTGTCTAACAGTTTTTTCTCCCCTTTCTTTACCTTCCAGGTTCCCATAGTCACGTGAAATATCCCTGTTGCACTTGATTACGGCTCACTATTCACTATAGGATGTCTTATATCTAACATCACACTCTCACCCATCAGCACTCTATAGGTTTGTATAAGGTATGCGCTTACACATCCGGTCCTCCATAGGTATTTCCACTTATGTAACACTATCCCTATGATCACTCATAACTCATACCCTTGTAGTCAATTACAGCCTCCTCTCTCCCCCCTCCCCTTCTCCCTTTCCATCTATAATTTTGCCAGTACAATATTAGTTTACATTAGGCACACACTCACATATTCCTTTCCTTAGTGATTTATTGTAATTCACATTCACATACAATTCTCTATGCCTGCCCCATTACTACATTCATACCTACTTGACCCTATCCTGATACCCCTTGTCTCACCTTGTTGGTCCCTACACCTGTTATCATGTCCTTTCCTGTGTCTGTCTTGTCACACAACACATTTTAGCATATAACTTGTGCTCCTTATTACCTGTCCTGCCTATTAGAATTATGTCCATTATGTCCATGCATGGCCCAATGAATCAAGTCTGTACTTCATATTCATGGTTTAAGCCTTTGGGTTCCAATGTGCCCAGAGTATATATCCAGAAAGATTCCCTTTCTTTGAGCTTCCTAATTCTATTGCCTCCTCTGCGTATGGCTTGGACATGTCCGATGACTTGGAATCTTAATTGGATCACTGTGTGATTATGCGTCACAAAATGGTGTGGGACTGGTAATAGAATCTGCTTACAATGTATTGTTGACTTGTGTTTAGCTCAAAGAAAGAGAATCTTTCTGGATATGTACTCTGGGCACATTAGAACCCAAGGGCTTAAACCGTGAATATGAAGTAAAGACTTGATTCATTGGGCCGTGCACCATGTCACCAAGTGTCCAATTGCATTGTCCAATGGCTCACAATGGTTATGCGTTTTCATTGGATGGATAATCGAAGCCATGTTTTTTTCCTTTCTGTTGGGTTTGTTGTGTGAGTAGCCTATAGGATTAAGTTGGTTACCGCAGGCAGTGGATTTAACTTCCTGTCTTTGGTCCAGTGGTAGATGGATTGTCTGGTCTATGAGCTGTTATTGGTTTGAATGCAGGTGAATGCCCATGGGCTGCTTATGACTGTGTAAAATAGTATTGATTCATGATGGATTTCAGACTACATGTAGATATCTTCAGTCTTTCTATCCACATCATTTAAATGAACATTATCCATGCAGCTTGAAATTCATCCAATAAGAGAAGCAACCTTGTACAACCAATCTGATAAGGGCACAGTATATCCTAAGGGAAGGTTATGGCTATAAAAGGGGACTTCTTGGAGTCACCAGGTTGTTGATGGATGTTGCATGATCTAGTCTAAGCTCTTAGGAGCTGGCTAGGGGATCAGAACCAGGATGCCTTGTGGACTCGGTCTAGGGACTTTGGCTTCAACTTTGTGCTTGGTACAGATCCGCTCACCGGTTCAGTTCCCCTCGGGTCACCGCCCGTCCCCGGTCCTACGGTTCAGCTGACTTGTACCACCTCCTGCAGACGGCCACCACCGTCTGCCGACCTTGCTGACAGTGCCTGGGCTCCTACCCAGACACTAACAGTTTCTGTCCTCTCACTTTCCACTACAAAACTAAACTAACTGCTTTTTCCCGCCTCCAGGCCTGTGAACTCCTCGGTGGGTGGGGCCAACCGCCTGGCTCCGCCCCACCTGGTGTGGACATCAGACCCTGGAGGAGGCAACAAGGATTTTGTGTGACTGATGTAGACTATCCAGGGGAGGGGGTGTGTGTGATTTTGTGTTTGTGACTACCTGGCTAGTCCAGGGCGTCACACATGCTATGCACTTGGAAGAAAGCTGTGAGAATTTAGACTTTATTCTCAAGAAACTTAACTACAAGGAGCATGGATGGTCAATATGTGGTGGTCTAAAAATGTTCTCATTGCTTCTTGGGCAGCAAGGAGGATATATTAAATACCCATGCTGTTCTGCCTCATGGCAGCCTGCTAATAGTCATTCATTGAAATTTCTGTTACAACCCCTAGAGGTCATTGTTATTCTTTTGAATTGCTGAGTTTCCCTTTAAGCTAAATGTATTCTGGGTAAGGAATGCCTCCCTGAGCTGAGAAGAAGCCTGCAGCCATTTTCTCTTTGGATTTGTCAGGAAAGGACATGCCGACTTACCTCTCTGTACATTCACCCCTGCCTAGTGTAATCCGGTGAGCAAAGCAAATTACATGTGTTAGTGATAGAATCCTAGATGGAAGAGTGTAGTAAATGCATTGTACATTGTACTTCTACACCTTTAGTGTCATCCCTGTCTTGTTTGTCTAGATAGGATTTCTATGTATTGCAGATGCAGTGACCTTTCACCTACATTCTCGTAAGAACTGCATCTCATGTACTGTTATGCTATGTTAACTCTGTATTAACACTGTACTGACTGTAATCATTTTCTTGTTATAGTTTTTACCCGTATAAAACAGTATCTTGGATATACCGTATTCTGTCTTCAACTGCATCTTGGATATTCCTATATTCACTGTATATTCCATGTATACTGCAATCAAGTTCACGTTACCAGCTAATAAATCAAGGCTATTGAACTCCACAGTCTGTTTATTTGAAATGTGAACTAGGGTTTAGCTGTATGCTAGAGATTCACAGCATTACGTAAAAGAAGGCAGAACACATGCTTTTTGTGTGAATTGGAAAGCCAGGTTAGGACTCTTCACTGGAGCAAAAAAAATTGGCCAACAAGAACATCTTTGTAACCGGGACTCAAGAACATTGTTGCATAAAGCTTAGTTGATCCCACCTAAAGTTCTCTTGCCACCACTCCACTGTAAGCTTGGACTGATGAAGCTGTTTGTGAAAGCGCTACTGAAAGAAGGAGAGATGTTTAAGTACCTGTGTACCAAGTTTCAGGGACTGTCAGAATCAAGTCTGAAGGAAGGTGTGATGCCCTGACAAAACCAGGTAGTTACAGATAGGCCCCCGCACAACACCTTTCCTCACTTAGGAAACACACAGCCGACCTGAAACCCTAGTCACCTAGGACCCTGAAGCCAGGACCGAAACCAGCGGCCTAGCTAATTAAATGATTGAGGGCAGGATTATAGGTCCTATCCCACCTAAAGTCCCTCAAAGAAGACAACAGCCCACTGATAGGGATAAGGCCACCGCCAGGGCCCTTAGATCCCACGGGCCAGCGCCTGCGGGCACGGCTCCTTAGGCCATATCCAGCCGGGAGCGGACTCCTGAGTTCCAGACCAGGCAGTCCACCATACACAAAAACAAGTGCAGAGTAAAGGACAGCGACCACCAGCCTGGGTGGGGGACCTGAATGCAACCGGCCGGGGCGGCAGGCCACCAGCACCTTTGGTTTACCGAAAGACTCGTGTGATTCATTTACTGTGAGTAACCAAACATCCCCCTGCTTGCTCAGGCGCGCCGGCCCTTGCCATCACCATACCCTGCACAAAGACACTGGGCCCCGGGGCAATCATCCCTACACACGGAGGGGTTAACATCCAGCTGCCACTACATCTCTCCCGGGTATCCCATAACGGCAGCGGTGGTGTCCCACCTCACCACACACCGTTGGTGGCGTCACAAACTTAATACGGCCTAGCCCATACATCTACATTCCTCCTTTTATTCGACATGTCCGCGAGACCCCCGGGTCGAGCCACTCTCTTAGAAGGTCTGGATCCGACCAACGGCGGCTGCTGGCACAGGGGCAGCACAAAAGCATTTTTGTGGGTTCGGATATTCAGAAACCCATGAATGAAGGATGACGTGTTTTAAACAATAATGAAAACTGTTGAAAAAAGGGCTTGGGACTCTTTGAAAGAAGCAATAAATACGTTTCTAGGTAACAACAAAGAATCAAAATTTAAGTCCATCGTGGAGAACATGCTGAAACGTTTCAAAGCCTTGGGTTGTCTAATGAATTTGAAGTTACATTTTTTACATTCCTATTTGGACTACTTGTCTGAAAACCTTGGTGCTGGTGGGAAGAACAAGAAGGTTTTCATCGGAATATCAAGGAGATGGAACGACGATACCAAAGTAAATGAAACGTGAACATGATTGCCGGATGCTTCACAGAGAAGATCCACAGGCCTTCTATAAGAGAAAAGGGGGATCTAGAGAAAAGGAAAAAGTGCAAGAATAAATTTCTAATAAAGTTGCAGAATGACTGTACAATAAATAAATGTATTTTATATATAAAATTGTGAATATTTTTGGTTACAATAAGTATTTTTCTTGTTCATGTCACTTGTATGTAACTTCACACATGGATTGTACAAAATCAATATTTGATGGTTAAAAAAAAATATTTATTTTTTTTTTTAAATCAGGACATTAGAAAACATAATAATCAGTCACTGGATTTGAAGTTTCATAAACCAAAATTTTACATAGCTGTGTAATTTGTCGGGCACCCACCGACAATAGAATAGCGCCAGATTTAGGAAGCTGGCTGAGGTCTGCAAAGTCTGTAGCCAGGTGACAAAATTGTCCAACCTGGGTTTCTTCCTTAAGTAGTCTCTGGTATGATGATATGGTATAATCCTGGCAGCCGGAGTCGAAATCCCTAGATTGCGGTTATGATCTCCAATCGGAATTGGAGCCCCTAGATTGAAGCCATGTAGCCAAGTGATCCTCTAGTTGAAGCCAAAGTCCCTAGACCGAGTCCACAAGGCATCCTGGTTCTGATCCCCTAGCCAGCTCCTAAGAGCTTAGACTAGATCATGCAACATCCATCAACAACCTGGTGACTCCAAGAAGTCCCCTTTTATAGCCATAACCTTCCCTTAGGATATACTGTGCCCTTATCAGATTGGTTGTACAAGGTTGCTTCTCTTATTGGATGAATTTCAAGCTGCATGGATAATGTTCATTTAAATGATGTGGATAGAAAGACTGAAGATATCTACATGTAGTCTGAAATCCATCATGAATCAATACTATTTTACACAGTCATAAGCAGCCCATGGGCATTCACCTGCATTCAAACCAATAACAGCTCATAGACCAGACAATCCATCTACCACTGGACCAAAGACAGGAAGTTAAATCCACTGCCTGCGGTAACCAACTTAATCCTATAGGCTACTCACACAACAAACCCAACAGAAAGGAAAAAAACATGGCTTCGATTATCCATCCAATGAAAACGCATAACCATTGTGAGCCATTGGACAATGCAATTGGACACTTGGTGACATGGTGCACGGCCCAATGAATCAAGTCTTTACTTCATATTCACGGTTTAAGCCCTTGGGTTCTAATGTGCCCAGAGTACATATCCAGAAAGATTCTCTTTCTTTGAGCTAAACACAAGTCAACAATACATTGTAAGCAGATTCTATTACCAGTCCCACACCATTTTGTGACGCATAATCACACAGTGATCCAATTAAGATTCCAAGTCATCGGACATGTCCAAGCCATACGCAGAGGAGGCAATAGAATTAGGAAGCTCAAAGAAAGGGAATCTTTCTGGATATATACTCTGGGCACATTGGAACCCAAAGGCTTAAACCATGAATATGAAGTACAGACTTGATTCATTGGGCCATGCATGGACATAATGGACATAATTCTAATAGGCAGGACAGGTAATAAGGAGCACAAGTTATATGCTAAAATGTGTTGTGTGACAAGACAGACACAGGAAAGGACATGATAACAGGTGTAGGGACCAACAAGGTGAGACAAGGGGTATCAGGATAGGGTCAAGTAGGTATGAATGTAGTAATGGGGCAGGCATAGAGAATTGTATGTGAATGTGAATTACAATAAATCACTAAGGAAAGGAATATGTGAGTGTGTGCCTAATGTAAACTAATATTGTACTGGCAAAATTATAGATGGAAAGGGAGAAGGGGAGGGGGGAGAGAGGAGGCTGTAATTGACTACAAGGGTATGAGTTATGAGTGATCATAGGGATAGTGTTACATAAGTGGAAATACCTATGGAGGACCGGATGTGTAAGCGCATACCTTATACAAACCTATAGAGTGCTGATGGGTGAGAGTGTGATGTTAGATATAAGACATCCTATAGTGAATAGTGAGCCGTAATCAAGTGCAACAGGGATATTTCACGTGACTATGGGAACCTGGAAGGTAAAGAAAGGGGAGAAAAAACTGTTAGACAAGGTAATCAGACATAATGTAACCAGTTGATCAGACATGATCACCTGGTTTGAGACCCCCTGCCTTACACTATATAGATATCATGTTCATTCCCCATCTATCTTGCTCAGGAGAGCATCTCCCTCCCCCGGCACCAAGAGCAGCTCATACTGAATTGTTACATTGACTAGTAACACTGCACACAGAAATGCACCTTAATATTCCACTGTTAACCCTTTCCTCCCAGCAGTAACACACAACTCCTCACCTTGATATCATGGTGATTTATGGTCAGAATGACTTCAATGCGATCAGTGATTTCTATTCTAGCTCTGCTCACATAGATTTTATATCCACACTCAACTATAGGCCGTTCTTCATATTTTGGGGGCTTTTAGTCAGATATACTAGTTTGTGCCTGTATAGTATTGGTGTAGATGGGAGTGTAGGGCATGGGTTACATGGCACTGTGGTGGAATACTGATGGGAGGTATTGGTGCTGTGTTTGATGCTTCTACTGGGTATTTTCCTACAAATACTGGAACAGCTCACTGCTTAGAATGATCCTTCCCAGCTCTATAATATATTATATATACCCCACAAAGGCTCACACACACATTTGTCTCAAGTGTGTTGTAGGGACACAGATACAGTCTTGGTCATGTGACTAAAGGCTACTTTACACACTGCGATATCGGTCCCGATATCGCTAGTGTGGGTACCCGCCCCCATCTGTTGCGCGACACGGGCAAATCGCTGCCCATGCCGCACAAACACCGACCAGACCCGTCACACATACTTACCTGCCCGGCGACGTCGCTGTGTCCGGCGAACCGCCTCCTTTCTAAGGGGGCGGTCCGTGCGGCGTCACAGCGACGTCACTGAGCGACCGCCCAATAGCAGCGGAGGGGCGGAGATGAGTGGCCGGAACATCCCGCCCACCTCCTTCCTTCCTCATAGCGGCTGGGAGGCAGGTAAGGAGAGGTTCCTAGTTTCTGCGGTGTCACACGGAGCGATGTGTGCTACCGCAGGAGTGACGAACTACATCGTTACTGCTGCAGTAACGATAATCGAGAATGGAGACCCATGTCACCGATGAGCGATTTTGCACGTTTTTGCAACGATGCAAAATCGCTCATCGGTATCACACGCAGCAACATCGCTAATGCGGCCGGATGTGCGTCACAAATTCCGTGACCCCAACGACTCCGCATTAGCGATGTCGCAGCGTGTAAAGCCCCCTTTAGTGGGAGTGGTGTACAGGGTCTTAGCAGTAAAGAGTATTCCATATTTCTGCCAGATACCCACAGAGATATTGAAATCTGAAAAAAGAGACTTCTGCTCATTGAAGGTAAGAACTGCTCACATAGCGTTCAACTCCACAGCAAACGAGTGCTCTAGCACTGGCATCTCAGCAGGGATATTCCCCTACTACACATGTGTGTCTAGGTCACTGTGACAGTTTACAGGACATAACTCAGGGCACCTAGACAGAAGGCAGAGGGACTACTTTCTATTTCTGGTGTAGAGCTTAGTACAATATATATATATTTATACTATTACATGGGACACATGTACCTTGTATTACCATTATTCGCTGTATATGAACCCCTTTTCTCCGGGCATTATTTGTCTATAGCATTTTTCACGAACCTGAGGCAACTGAGAACCCTTCAGTGAAGGAATTCCACTAACCCTCACAATACCTACCAGGGGCCTCCCTGCAGTAACTCAGGTAGTTGTACCCATTCTCTTTCCGCATTCTATGTGTTCTTCTTCTTTCTTCTTTTTTTTCTTTTTTCTTCTTTTTATTTCTATCATGTAGTTCAGGGGTTTATAGATATATGTCCTGCATCTCATATTTCCTTTAGTGGTGCTTCTTACCCATTCTCATATCATTTACCCTAGTATTTCATGATCCTGAGGCGACTGAGAACCCTTTAATAAAGGAATCCTTTTTCACCTGAATTGTCAAGTGATACTTACCAGTGACTATCACGTAATGTTACAGGTAGTTCCATTTTCTTCCTCTTCTTTCTCTCCTTTCTTCTTTGTCACACGGTCCATTGTGTTATAGCCCACGTGTCATGATAACACTTGTACCATCTTTTCATTTAGATTCCACCTACAATTATTTACCGATTCCAGTTCTGGAATAGGCTTTCATCATCTACTCACTAGAATTCTCAAGTTCATAAGGTACTGAGACATATACATGTTCACACCATTATAAAGAACAAAGTATAAACATTGAGGTTTTTCTCACACCCATGTTCCTGTGTTCTTTGATATGATATGTGTTCATTTCCTTCACTATATAGGATTGCAAGTTTTCCATTTGTACCTTAATGGCAATGACGCTACACAATTGAACACATATCATCCTGTTATCCATATAGGTGTGTATTTACCTGCTTGACTATTTTTGGTTGTTTGATCCAGAATGTTTCTCCAGATAGGTCATGTGGAAATTTTCTTTCCTCAGTACAAATGTTTTCACTATGGCTTTGGAAAATTTTTTTGTATGTGCATCATGGTCATTTGACCCATTGTACTCTCAAGTAGCAATATATTGTACTGTTATGTTGTACTATGTACTAATTACGTGTTTATATGGTTTTGTAACCCTTTATGATCTTAGATAACTTTATCCTTGATAAAGACCTAAAAACAAGTTCGAAACGTTGGATGAATTATCCTTTTGCACAAATAAAGAATTTTCAGCATTCTAAGAGTTCTTTTCTTACGTTATTGATCACTATAGTGTGCCAGAGCTATTTCTATTGAATTAACTCTTATTTTTTCTGAGCACCTGCTATATACACAGTGAGCCAGACATATTCAATTTTCATTCAGAAGGCAGAGGGAAGCCTTAGCAGCTGAGCCTATATCTTGGCTTGTGAGCATTAGAACAGGCCGGCGATTACAGGGTAACATGAAAAATGTCCAGCTTGCATTATGACTAGAACATGACAATATCCTTTTAAGTACTAACCTATGATGCGTTCCTAAGCAGTTGATGTTATATGTTCTACATTTCATTTTCTGCATACTTTACAAGTAGTAGAATTTGCTTTGATATAGGCAACTGGATTTTCACAATGAAAAGGCAAAGGATAACGCCCGAAAAAGACGCCATACATTATGTCAGTGCCATCACTGACAAACCTGGATTGACCATGAAATACATCAATCCCCTTAAAGGTGAGTTAAAACAAGTTTTAACTAAATTGCCTTAATATTGTCATGCATTAGAATGACTGTCTTAGGTAATGATAAATATTTTCTACAGGAAGAGGAGTGTTTGCTGAAACTGAAATCGAAAAAGGGAGTTTTGTTGCAGAATATCGAGGTGAGCTCACGTATGCACTTACGATGGTAGACAACTACTCGAGATTTATGGTTGTGGTACAAGTCAAAGATCTAATGGCCCATACTGCAGCGAAGGTCTTCCAAGCACACTTATGCAGACCTCATGGCTACTCAGAGAGAGTCCTCACAGATCAAGGCACTGCCTTTGAAGCGGAAATCTTCAAGGACTTCTGCAGCTTTTACCGATGCAGGAAGATGCGTACTACACCCTACCATGCTCAAACCAATGGTTATCAACCTGCTCAGGACTTTACCCCATATTCCAGATGTGGCCTTACAAGTGATTTATAGAGGGGTAACAATACGTTGGGATCATCGGATCTAATCTCCCTTTTTATACACCCTAAAATCTTGTTTGCGTTAGAATAAACAATAACATCATAAAGGTATAGCAGTACCGTTTCAAAGTTTCGGTGTCCCAAGCAGCATTCCATCAGCCTCTGGAAGGTTCCTGGCAAATTGCACAGCTCGAAGGGCATGCTTTTGAACTCGCAGAGACCCATCGGGGTGGCAAAGGCGGTCTTCTTCCGGTCTGCCTCAGCAACGGACACTTGCCAATAGTGACTAGTGAGATCAAGGGTAGAAAAATAATTTGCAGTTGTCAATGCAGCTAGCTATTCCTCAATACAGGGGAGTGGTGCTGTCCTTCTTCTTTAACAGGACCAACGGAGCTGCCCAGAGGCTACAACTGTCACGGATAACCCCAGCCTCCTTCATGTTGCTCAACATGTCCTTGGTACACTGGTAATGTGCAGGTAGATTTGGCTTATATCTCTCTTTGATGGGTGGGTGTGCACTTGTGGGGATGTAGTGTTTGACCCCTTTTATTTTTCAAAAGTCTAGCGGATGTTTGCTGAAGACTTGCTCGTATTCTTGCACTAGCCTGTAGACCCCCTTCTTGTGATGTGAAGGTGTGGAGTCAGTGCCTACGTGTAATTCCTTACACCACTCCTCTGGCTGACTTGGTGAGCTGTCACTGAATGGGTGGGCTGAAGCAATGGTGGATGCTGCTGTTTGGATAGCATGTGTATCTACTGAGAACAGCTTATCAATGGTGGCAAATCGGAGCAGCTTAATCTTTTGCTCTCCGCAGTTCAACACTCTCATGGGCACTCTTCCCTTCCATATTAATGAATAAAACTATGATGTAAATAGCATATAGATACCCCACAAATGCAGATAAAAGTAGGTTATGGGAAAAGGGGGAAGAGAGAAACAGGAAAATAGTGGAATAAAGTATAACTTCCAGGTGGGAGAGGAAATGGCAGCACAGCCAGTGGAGGTGAAGCAAGGGGAGCCTGCAACTAAAGAGTTGAGAGCGTTATCACATGGTGACTGAGCCTGATTGTAACGGGAGCATAGAGGTGCCGATCCTGTCTTACCTGCGTTGGTGTAGAAGTGGGTGTCCTGTGGTGGAGTCAGCTATGTGCAGTGGTGGCCGTGGGTTCTTTTATGTGCGACCGTAGTAATAGCTGTGCCCACTTCCTGTATGGGAGTGGAATGCAGTGAGGCTAATGGAACGCACGCCTGCGCATTTGTGTTTAACGTCGCGCATGTGCAGAACGGAGAAAAGGCTGCGCTCACTTCCTAATGAAAGGGAGTGAGACGCAGCTGGGAAGGGAAGGGAAAAGATTAGGGTTTGGGGATGATGAAAGGGCTTTCTACGGGCAAGGATGGCAAAGGGTGGCAGTGACGGAAAGTCAGGCAGATGGTCCTGTCCTGTCCTGTCCGTCCGTCTTTTTGTATCATGAATTGGAAAGACTGCAAGGGGGAGGGGAGGTGCTTGTGCCCAAAAGGAGGAGTTATTCAGATTCATTGCAGTGGGCGGCGGCTGCAAAAAGTACCATTCTCCTTGTTTTTGCTCTGCAAAACAGCCTTTTCAAGGGTTTGGCTTGGGTGACAAAATGTCTTCTGTAGGCGTGGGTTTGTCTCCCTCTCCCTAAGATGTGTCCGGTATAGGCCAGGGTGCCACTCAAGGCCGTAACCAATTCGGGTTATAGCTTCTCGGCCTTTTGGCTAAGATCAAGTGTAGTTTCGGAGGACGCTACCTTGGTCGGTACTGGAAGGTGCCTGGGATTGCACGTCTGCCGGCCTTGAGGGAGTGTGTGCGCCTTCTGGTGACACATAGCCCTCTTGTGCCTGGACGGTTCCCAGGCAACGGGAGGCGATCACCTTTGTTATTTTGAAGTCCTACTGATAAACAGAAAAAAAAAAAATTAAATCTGTTCTTATCAGTTTAATATCTGATACGTCCCCTCTCTAGGGACCATATATTAAATGGATTTTTAGAACAAGGAGATGGAAAAAATCTTGCTCTGTCCACTCCACGCATTGACCTGGTATTGCAGTACCTCCAGGACCGGTGCACCCCTTCTTAACCGAGTTTCCAAAATCAGAACTCAATTCACCTGATTCAAATGAGCCTCATTAGTGAATTGAAAGAAAGCAAAAACTTTATATGCACCTCAATTTGGCCAATTCACTTTTCACACTTTCACCCTTTTTTTTTATCTTTCACACCTTTTACTTGCTTTATTGATGCAAAAGCTGTGCCAAATAGCAAACTCATCTCCACTCAACTTGACCAACTCTGCTATGTCCCGTGCAGTATCTTATTCTCAGTCTTATCTAGATCATTTGCAATTGAATAGAATAGATCCCTTTTGGACACATTGGATTCAGCTGCTGCAGTGACTGCAGGTGTTAGAAGATGCAGACTTGGCATCAGGTGCTGTCTATCAGATTCCACTCCAATTAAAGCTTCCATTGTTTTTCGGTGTTTTCTTTGAGCAATGATGATGTCTTTAGTGATCTGTTGGCTCCCTCTCCTGGAGGAAGAGTTTGCTTGCTCTTGGACTTTCAAAAAGAGAGGTCATGATAGACATTTAGCTTCTGAGCCCAATTGGGGACAGTCATGGGTGATGAATGTTTTGCAACCTGCTGCGAAGCCTGATACCGCAATATAAGGAACGTCAAATACTAAGAATGGGCGGCCTATGAAAGAATTAGTACTTTCATTAAGCATACTTAAACGGCTAATTGGGAATAGACAAACTGTAAAAAGCCCTCTGAGAAAGCCCCTCTCTATCCTTTGTCAGTAAGCTTTTCTGTAGTCTGCCTGTTGATGTATTTTCCGTTTGAACAGTGCACAACATGAAGTGACGGAACACTGGCTTGTCACAATGTCCCCCGCTGACATCACAATAGCGCTGCTGCCTAGAAAGCCAGCTGCGCAGCAGAAGTTGCTCTTTGGGTGGGATGGTGGGCTAATGTATCTATTCCTGCTTGGTGAGAGTTTGACATGATCTAGAGCAACGAGTTCCAGCGGCTAGCGGTTGATTATTGGCTGTAATGGGGCTTTCTGGCTGGTGCTAGCCTTTCTTCTTAGCACACAGGAACCACAATCCCTACACCATGCTTCGATGGATTCTCTCATCCCAGCCCAGTAAAACTACATATTTCACACAGTTATAGGCAGCCCATGGGCATTCACCTGGATTAAAACCCATAACAGCTCATAGACCAAACAATCAATCTACCACTGGACCAAAGACAGGAAGCTAAATCCACTGCCTGCGGTAACTAACTTAATCCTATAGGCTACTCACACAACAAACCCAAGAGAAAGGAAAAAAACATGGCTTCGATTATCCATCCAATGAAAACGCATAACCATTGTGAGCCATTGGACAATGCAATTGCACACATGGTGACATGGTGCACGGCCCAATGAATCAAGTCTGTACTTCATATTCACGGTTTAAGCCCTTGGGTTTTAATGTGTCCAGAGTACATATCCAGAAAGATTCCCTTTTTTTGTGCTAAGCACAAGTCAACAATACATTGTAAGCAGATTCTATTACCAGTCCCACACCATTTTGTGACGCATAATCACACAGTGGCCCAATTAAGATTCCAAGTCATCGAACATGTCCCAGCCATACGCAGAGGAGGCAATAGAATTAGGAAGCTCAAAGAAAGGGAATCTTTCTGGATATATACTCTGGGCACGTTGGAACCCAAGGGCTTAAACCATGAATATGAAGAACCGACTTGATTCATTGGGCCGTGCACATTTTTTCTAACGCCCGGTTCTTTTTCGTGTTCACACTATATATGGTTCCACTATGTATGGAGTTCCATTCTTCCTTGTTTTTTATTTGTCATGTTTGTCATGTCTGATCAACTGGTTACATTATGTCTGATTACCTTGTCTAACAGTTTTTTTGTCCCCTTTCTTTACCTTCCATGTTCCCATAGTCACGTGAAATATCCCTGTTGCACTTGATTACGGCTCACTATTCACTATAGGATGTCTTATATCTAACATCACACTCTCACCCATCAGCACTCTATAGGTTTGTATAAGGTATGCGCTTACACATCCGGTCCTCCATAGGTATTTCCACTTATGTAACACTATCCCTATGATCACTCATAACTCATACCCTTGTAGTCAATTACAGCCTCCTCTCTCCCCCCCTCCCCTTCTCCCTTTCCATCTATAATTTTGCCATATATACTAGCAAACACTCAGTGTACCTAGTGGCATCCTATTCGTGGCTATTGGACCTTGCTATAGTCCCACTAGTGCCAAGACATTTGCAGAGCGCATCTGCCTGCGTTGCACACTCCAACTAATTATAAGTAAGCCATTATACTAGCAAACACTCAGTGTACCTAGTGGCATCCTATTCGTGGCTATTGGACCTTGCTATAGTCCCACTAGTGCAAAGACATTTGCAGAGCACGTCTGCCTGCATTGCACACTCCAACTTTTTTAAACTAAGCAATTTTACTAGCAAACACTCAGTGTACCTAGTGGCATCCTATACGTGGCTATTGGACTTTGCTATAGTCCCACTAGTGCCAAGACATTTGCAGAGCGCATCTGCCTGCGTTGCACACTCCAACTAATTTTAACTTAGCCATTATACTAGCAAACACTCAGTGTACCTAGTGGCATCCTATACGTGGCTATTGGACTTTGCTATAGTCCCACTAGTGCCAAGACATTTGCAGAGCGCATCTGCCTGCGTTGCACACTCCAACTAATTATAAGTAAGCCATTATACTAGCAAACACTCAGTGTACCTAGTGGCATCCTATACGTGGCTATTGGACCTTGCTATAGTCCCACTAGTGCCAAGACATTTGCAGAGCGCATCTGCCTGCGTTGCACACTCCAACTAATTATAAGTAAGCCATTATACTAGCAAACACTCAGTGTACCTAGTGGCATCCTATACGTGGCTATTGGACTTTGCTATAGTCCCACTAGTGCCAAGACATTTGCAGAGCGCATCTGCCTGCGTTGCACACTCCAACTAATTATAAGTAAGCCATTATACTAGCAAACACTCAGTGTACCTAGTGGCATCCTATACGTGGCTATTGGACCTTGCTATAGTCCCACTAGTGCCAAGACATTTGCAGAGCGCATCTGCCTGCGTTGCACACTCCAACTAATTATAAGTAAGCCATTATACTAGCAAATACTCAGTGTACCTAGTGGCATCCTATCTGTGGCTATTGGACTTTGCTATAGTCCCACTAGTGCCAAGACATTTGCAGAGCGCATCTGCCTGCGTTGCACACTCCAACTAATTATAAATAAGCCATTATACTAGCAAACACTCAGTGTACCTAGTGGCATCCTATACGTGGCTATTGGACTTTGCTATAGTCCCACTAGTGCCAAGACATTTGCAGAGCGCATCTGCCTGCGTTGCACACTCCAACTAATTATAAGTAAGCCATTATACTAGCAAACACTCAGTGTACCTAGTGGCATCCTATACGTGGCTATTGGACTTTGCTATAGTCCCACTAGTGCCAAGACATTTGCAGAGCGCATCTGCCTGCGTTGCACACTCCAACTAATTTTAACTTAGCCATTATACTAGCAAACACTCAGTGTACCTAGTGGCATCCTATACGTGGCTATTGGACTTTGCTATAGTCCCACTAGTGCCAAGACATTTGCAGAGCGCATCTGCCTGCGTTGCACACTCCAACTAATTATAAGTAAGCCATTATACTAGCAAACACTCAGTGTACCTAGTGGCATCCTATACGTGGCTATTGGACTTTGCTATAGTCCCACTAGTGCCAAGACATTTGCAGAGCGCATCTGCCTGCGTTGCACACTCCAACTAATTTTAACTTAGCCATTATACTAGCAAACACTCTGTGTACCTAGTGGCATCCTATACGTGGCTATTGGACTTTGCTATAGTCCCACTAGTGCCAAGACATTTGCAGAGCGCATCTGCCTGCGTTGCACACTCCAACTCATTATAACTAAGTTGCATTGTCAGGGATATTTATTCTTTATTATTCTGCTGTTAATAAAGCTAGACCACCACTGCAATCTTCACCACCTCTCAATTTTTACTACCACATTTTCAGTCCACAATCTTGTCGCAATCAACATGAGTGGCAAAATGACAGATGCTGGTGGAAAGGGGAAGAGGCGTGGTGGAAAAGGCAAAAAAGGTTTTGTCTGTGGGGAAAGTGGCAAAGCTCCATTATCATCTGCTGAAGATAGACCATCTACCAGCAAAAGTAAGATGTCTACTACTTACCGTGGACAATCCGATGTGCTCCCTTTTTTACGGACACGAACAACAGGAAGAAAGGTAGATGATGGGCAAAAAAGGAAAATGCTTGAATGGATCTCAAGTGGTCCAACAAGTGCCCTCTCAGCCACTTCAAGTACCGCATCCAAAAAACACCAGTCCTCTGAGTTGTCATCCCAATCACACTTGATTTCTCCCAGCTCTGAAGTCTCCATCAGCCCTGCACAGTATGGTGGAACTGAGATGGCTGAGTCTGCAGAGCTGTTCAGTCACACTATAGCCTGGGAATCAGAGGTCTGCTCCCAAGCTACAGTGAGTACAGAACAGGAAATGGTCTGCAGTGATGCCCAGAACCTTTGTGACTCTGATTCAGGCCGTGAGGACCAAGTTTCTGAGCATAATGTTGACCCTTTGTCACAAACTGTAACACCTGTGGTTATAGACAATGAGGAACATACTGATGAAGATGAGACGCAGATACCCGATTGGGATGACAACTTAAATATTCGGTCAGGGCAAGAAGAGGCTCGGTCTGAGGGGGAGGGGAGTGCAAACACAACAATTGATGATGAAGTTCTAGATCCCACCTACTGTCAACCCCCAGTCAGGCACTCGAGGAGGTCAACAGAGGCGGTGGAGGAGGATGCAACCGACGACGAAGTTACCTTGCGCCTTCCTGGACAGAGTCGGAGCACTGGTAGCACGTCTACAACTGCATCCTCAGCCACCACTCTGCCTATGAGCATTATTCGGGGTGGATCAACAGGTCGCATGGCCTCTAAGCCTTGCCTAGCCTGGTCCTTTTTTGACATAGAAAAAGATCGCCCAAATCATGTGATATGTAAAATTTGTCATGATTCTCTTAGTAGAGGTCAAAACCTCAGCAGTTTGACAACTTCTTCCATGAATCGTCACATGAATAAATATCATAGGTCCCGGTGGGAAGCTCACTGTGCTGCAATGCTGCAAGAGCGAACCATCCACCGCCCGCCCCTTCCAGTGCATCCGCACGCTCTTCATCTTCTAGGACTGTGGGGACAGCTGTCACACCTGTTTTTCCACGCCAAACTTCCACCACTGTAACCGCAACAGGCAGTTTGCTTGTAAGGTCGTCAGTTGGTTTGGAAGGGGAAACAAGTGAGTGTGTACAGCTCTCTCAGACATCGATAGCACCAACGTTGGATGAAGGCAACATCATGTCTCCGCCTGCACTTTCCTCACAAACCTGCATTTTTCCAGGGACACCCTACTCAACACCGTCTACACACAGCAGCCAGATCTCTGTCCCTCAGATGTGGTCAAATAAAAGGCCACTTCCTCCGACCCATGACAAAGCTAAGAGGTTGACTCTATCCCTCTGTAAGCTGTTGGCTACCGAAATGCTGCCTTTCCGCCTAGTGGACACACAGGATTTTAGAGACCTTATGTCTGTCGCTGTGCCCCAGTACCAGATGCCTAGTCGCCACTACTTCTCTAAGAAAGGTGTGCCCGTGCTACACCAGCATGTCGCACACAACATCACCGCTTCCTTGAGAAACTCTGTGTGTGAACGGGTGCATTTCACCACCGATACTTGGACCAGTAAGCATGGACAGGGACGTTACATGTCGCTGACTGGGCACTGGGTAACTATGGTGATAGATGGTGAAGGGTCTGCTGCACAAGTCTTGCCGTCCCCACGACTTGTGTGTCAATCCTCTGTCTGTCCAAGTTCCGCCACAGCTTCTGCATCCTCCACCTCATCTGGGTCCTCCACCTCCGCCCCAAGCCTGCCTGGTCAGGCCACCAGCGTTCTCACTGCGCAGAAGGAATCACGCACGCCTCATTACTATGCTGGCAGCAGAGCGTAACGGCATCAGGCGGTCTTTAGCTTGACATGTCTTGGGAATAAGAGTCACACAGCTGAGGAGTTGTGGTCAGCTCTGCGGTCCGAGTTTAATAAATGGTTGTCTCCACTCAACCTGCAGCCTGGTAAGGCCGTGTGCGACAATGCTGCAAACCTGGGTGCGGCACTTCGCCTGGGCATTGTGACACACGTACCTTGTATGGCTCACGTGTTGAACCTTGTCGTCCAGCAATTTTTAACACACTATCCCGGCCTAGATGGCCTTCTGAACAGGGCACGAAAACTGTCAGCTCACTTCCGCCGTTCAAGCGCCGCAGCAGAGCGACTTGCATCGCTCCAGAAGTCTTTCGGCCTGCCGGTTCATCGCCTGAAATGCGATGTGGCGACACGCTGGAATTCAACTCTCCACATGTTACAGCGACTGTGGCAGCACCGCAGAGCCCTGGTGCAATACGTCATGACGTATAGCCTGGGCCAACGAGATGCAGAGGTGGGGCAGATCACCCTGATGGAGTGGTCTCAGATCAAGGACCTATGCACCCTTCTGCACAGTTTCGACATGGCGACGAATATGTTTAGCTCTGACAATGCCATTATCAGCATGACGATTCCAGTCATTTACATGCTGGAGCACACGCTAAACACTATTCGGAGTCAGGGGGTGGGACAACATGAAGGGGAGGAACTACAGGAGGATTCATATGCGCAAGGGACAACAACATCACCAAGGTCCAGACGTTCATCATCACCAACGCAGCAGGCATGGGACCATGGGGAACAGGGATCGACAAGGGCGCATAGTAGCAGGCGAAATGTTGAGCAAGGTGCAGGAGAACATGAAGAAATGGAGGACGAACTGTCCATGGACATGGAAGACTCAGCGGATGAGGGAGACCTTGGTCAAATTTCAGTTGAAAGAGGTTGGGGGGAGATGTCAGAGGAAGAAAGAACGGGTAGCACCTCTATGCCACAAACACAGCGTGTTATATACGAATAAGGCTGCACATCAAACTTAGATAATAGTATAATGCCTCAAGCATATGGACAAATATTGGAATATACAATGAAAAATGCTACTTGCTAATTTGAACATGTGAATAATGAATTGCATACCTGCCATGAATATTAGGAAAAAGGAGATATTTAGCAATCGCATTGATCAATGTAACTGAGCCCCAAGGCCTCGTCAAGGCATATCTCTATATTGGGGTCCCTAGCTCTGTGACCCTAACTGTGTGTCATCTCATTGCAATTAAAAACTGCTATGGGTGGAGAGGGGTAACTAAGGACTTTCTTATATAGGAGATGGAAAAAACATGGCCGAAAGGGGCGGAGCTGTGTTCACATTCAGAAAAAAAACTACATATAACTGAATAGGATAACTGAAGTGAGCACTAATATATATATTATGAGTGCAAGCCAAAAATTACATACTATATACGAATAAGGCTGCACATCAAACTTAGATAATAGTATAATGCCTCAAGCATATGGACAAATATTGGAATATACAATGAAAAATGCTACTTGCTAATTTGAACATGTGAATAATGAATTGCATACCTGCCATGAATATTAGGAAAAAGGAGATATTTAGCAATCGCATTGATCAATGTAACTGAGCCCCAAGGCCTCGTCAAGGCATATCTCTATATTGGGGTCCCTAGCTCTGTGACCCTAACTGTGTGTCATCTCATTGCAATTAAAAACTGCTATGGGTGGAGAGGGGTAACTAAGGACTTTCTTATATAGGAGATGGAAAAAACATGGCCGAAAGGGGCGGAGCTGTGTTCACATTCAGAAAAAAAACTACATATAACTGAATAGGATAACTGAAGTGAGCACTAATATATATATTATGAGTGCAAGCCAAAAATTACATACTATATACGAATAAGGCTGCACATCAAACTTAGATAATAGTATAATGCCTCAAGCATATGGACAAATATTGGAATATACAATGAAAAATGCTACTTGCTAATTTGAACATGTGAATAATGAATTGCATACCTGCCATGAATATTAGGAAAAAGGAGATATTTAGCAATCGCATTGATCAATGTAACTGAGCCCCAAGGCCTCGTCAAGGCATATCTCTATATTGGGGTCCCTAGCTCTGTGACCCTAACTGTGTGTCATCTCATTGCAATTAAAAACTGCTATGGGTGGAGAGGGGTAACTAAGGACTTTCTTATATAGGAGATGGAAAAAACATGGCCGAAAGGGGCGGAGCTGTGTTCACATTCAGAAAAAAAACTACATATAACTGAATAGGATAACTGAAGTGAGCACTAATATATATATTATGAGTGCAAGCCAAAAATTACATACTATATACGAATAAGGCTGCACATCAAACTTAGATAATAGTATAATGCCTCAAGCATATGGACAAATATTGGAATATACAATGAAAAATGCTACTTGCTAATTTGAACATGTGAATAATGAATTGCATACCTGCCATGAATATTAGGAAAAAGGAGATATTTAGCAATCGCATTGATCAATGTAACTGAGCCCCAAGGCCTCGTCAAGGCATATCTCTATATTGGGGTCCCTAGCTCTGTGACCCTAACTGTGTGTCATCTCATTGCAATTAAAAACTGCTATGGGTGGAGAGGGGTAACTAAGGACTTTCTTATATAGGAGATGGAAAAAACATGGCCGAAAGGGGCGGAGCTGTGTTCACATTCAGAAAAAAAACTACATATAACTGAATAGGATAACTGAAGTGAGCACTAATATATATATTATGAGTGCAAGCCAAAAATTACATACTATATACGAATAAGGCTGCACATCAAACTTAGATAATAGTATAATGCCTCAAGCATATGGACAAATATTGGAATATACAATGAAAAATGCTACTTGCTAATTTGAACATGTGAATAATGAATTGCATACCTGCCATGAATATTAGGAAAAAGGAGATATTTAGCAATCGCATTGATCAATGTAACTGAGCCCCAAGGCCTCGTCAAGGCATATCTCTATATTGGGGTCCCTAGCTCTGTGACCCTAACTGTGTGTCATCTCATTGCAATTAAAAACTGCTATGGGTGGAGAGGGGTAACTAAGGACTTTCTTATATAGGAGATGGAAAAAACATGGCCGAAAGGGGCGGAGCTGTGTTCACATTCAGAAAAAAAACTACATATAACTGAATAGGATAACTGAAGTGAGCACTAATATATATATTATGAGTGCAAGCCAAAAATTACATACTATATACGAATAAGGCTGCACATCAAACTTAGATAATAGTATAATGCCTCAAGCATATGGACAAATATTGGAATATACAATGAAAAATGCTACTTGCTAATTTGAACATGTGAATAATGAATTGCATACCTGCCATGAATATTAGGAAAAAGGAGACTAATATATATATTAGTGCTCACTTCAGTTATCCTATTCAGTTATATGTAGTTTTTTTTCTGAATGTGAACACAGCTCCGCCCCTTTCGGCCATGTTTTTTCCATCTCCTATATAAGAAAGTCCTTAGTTACCCCTCTCCACCCATAGCAGTTTTTAATTGCAATGAGATGACACACAGTTAGGGTCACAGAGCTAGGGACCCCAATATAGAGATATGCCTTGACGAGGCCTTGGGGCTCAGTTACATTGATCAATGCGATTGCTAAATATCTCCTTTTTCCTAATATTCATGGCAGGTATGCAATTCATTATTCACATGTTCAAATTAGCAAGTAGCATTTTTCATTGTATATTCCAATATTTGTCCATATGCTTGAGGCATTATACTATTATCTAAGTTTGATGTGCAGCCTTATTCGTATATAGTATGTAATTTTTGGCTTGCACTCATAATATATATATTAGTGCTCACTTCAGTTATCCTATTCAGTTATATGTAGTTTTTTTTCTGAATGTGAACACAGCTCCGCCCCTTTCGGCCATGTTTTTTCCATCTCCTATATAAGAAAGTCCTTAGTTACCCCTCTCCACCCATAGCAGTTTTTAATTGCAATGAGATGACACACAGTTAGGGTCACAGAGCTAGGGACCCCAATATAGAGATATGCCTTGACGAGGCCTTGGGGCTCAGTTACATTGATCAATGCGATTGCTAAATATCTCCTTTTTCCTAATATTCATGGCAGGTATGCAATTCATTATTCACATGTTCAAATTAGCAAGTAGCATTTTTCATTGTATATTCCAATATTTGTCCATATGCTTGAGGCATTATACTATTATCTAAGTTTGATGTGCAGCCTTATTCGTATATAGTATGTAATTTTTGGCTTGCACTCATAATATATATATTAGTGCTCACTTCAGTTATCCTATTCAGTTACAAACACAGCGTGGACTTGGTCCGCATGGCTGCGCAAGACACATGAGTGCCTTTTTGTTGCACTACCTCCAACATGACAGTCGTATTGTCAAAATTAGAAGTGATGATGACTACTGGATTGCCACACTATTAGATCCCCGGTACAAGTCCAAATTTTGTGACATAATTCCAGCCATAGAAAGGGACGCACGTATGCAGGAGTATCAGCAGAAGCTGTTACTCGATCTTAGCTCGGCTTTTCCACCAAACAACCGTGCAGGTGCAGGGAGGGAATCTCCCAGTTGTAACTTGACAAACATGGGACGGTCTCGTCATCTTCAACAGTCTACCCGTACCAGTAGGACCGTATCTGGTGCCGGTAACAGCAATTTTATGGAATCTTTTCATAATTTTTTTAGACCCTCTTTTGCAAGGCCACCAGAGACAACAAGTCTGACACATACTCAACGGCTGGAGAGGATGATACAGGAGTATCTCCAAATGAACATCGATGCCATGACTGTGCAACTGGAGCCTTGCTCCTTTTGGGCTTCAAACCTAGAAAAATGGCCAGAGCTCTCCAGTTACGCCTTGGAGATTTTGTCGTGTCCAGCTGCCAGCGTTGTCTCTGAACGTGTATTCAGTGCTGCTGCACTTTCCCCACAGACAAAACCTTTTTTGCCTTTTCCACCACGCCTCTTCCCCTTTCCACCAGCATCTGTCATTTTGCCACTCATGTTGATTGCGACAAGATTGTGGACTGAAAATGTGGTAGTAAAAATTGAGAGGTGGTGAAGATTGCAGTGGTGGTCTAGCTTTATTAACAGCAGAATAATAAAGAATAAATATCCCTGACAATGCAACTTAGTTATAATGAGTTGGAGTGTGCAACGCAGGCAGATGCGCTCTGCAAATGTCTTGGCACTAGTGGGACTATAGCAAAGTCCAATAGCCACGTATAGGATGCCACTAGGTACACTGAGTGTTTGCTAGTATAATGGCTAAGTTAAAATTAGTTGGAGTGTGCAACGCAGGCAGATGCGCTCTGCAAATGTCTTGGCACTAGTGGGACTATAGCAAAGTCCAATAGCCACGTATAGGATGCCACTAGGTACACTGAGTGTTTGCTAGTATAATGGCTTACTTATAATTAGTTGGAGTGTGCAACGCAGGCAGATGCGCTCTGCAAATGTCTTGGCACTAGTGGGACTATAGCAAAGTCCAATAGCCACGTATAGGATGCCACTAGGTACACTGAGTGTTTGCTAGTATAATGGCTAAGTTAAAATTAGTTGGAGTGTGCAACGCAGGCAGATGCGCTCTGCAAATGTCTTGGCACTAGTGGGACTATAGCAAAGTCCAATAGCCACGTATAGGATGCCACTAGGTACACTGAGTGTTTGCTAGTATAATGGCTTACTTATAATTAGTTGGAGTGTGCAACGCAGGCAGATGCGCTCTGCAAATGTCTTGGCACTAGTGGGACTATAGCAAAGTCCAATAGCCACGTATAGGATGCCACTAGGTACACTGAGTGTTTGCTAGTATAATGGCTTACTTATAATTAGTTGGAGTGTGCAACGCAGGCAGATGCGCTCTGCAAATGTCTTGGCACTAGTGGGACTATAGCAAAGTCCAATAGCCACAGATAGGATGCCACTAGGTACACTGAGTGTTTGCTAGTATAATGGCTTACTTATAATTAGTTGGAGTGTGCAACGCAGGCAGATGCGCTCTGCAAATGTCTTGGCACTAGTAGGACTATAGCAAGGTCCAATAGCCACGTATAGGATGCCACTAGGTACACTGAGTGTTTGCTAGTATAATGGCTTACTTATAATTAGTTGGAGTGTGCAACGCAGGCAGATGCGCTCTGCAAATGTCTTGGCACTAGTGGGACTATAGCAAAGTCCAATAGCCACGTATAGGATGCCACTAGGTACACTGAGTGTTTGCTAGTATAATGGCTTACTTATAATTAGTTGGAGTGTGCAACGCAGGCAGATGCGCTCTGCAAATGTCTTGGCACTAGTGGGACTATAGCAAGGTCCAATAGCCACGTATAGGATGCCACTAGGTACACTGAGTGTTTGCTAGTATAATGGCTTACTTATAATTAGTTGGAGTGTGCAACGCAGGCAGATGCGCTCTGCAAATGTCTTGGCACTAGTGGGACTATAGCAAAGTCCAATAGCCACGTATAGGATGCCACTAGGTACACTGAGTGTTTGCTAGTATAATGGCTTACTTATAATTAGTTGGAGTGTGCAACGCAGGCAGATGCGCTCTGCAAATGTCTTGGCACTAGTGGGACTATAGCAAAGTCCAATAGCCACAGATAGGATGCCACTAGGTACACTGAGTGTTTGCTAGTATAATGGCTTACTTATAATTAGTTGGAGTGTGCAACGCAGGCAGATGCGCTCTGCAAATGTCTTGGCACTAGTGGGACTATAGCAAGGTCCAATAGCCACGTATAGGATGCCACTAGGTACACTGAGTGTTTGCTAGTATAATGGCTTACTTATAATTAGTTGGAGTGTGCAACGCAGGCAGATGCGCTCTGCAAATGTCTTGGCACTAGTGGGACTATAGCAAAGTCCAATAGCCACGTATAGGATGCCACTAGGTACACTGAGTGTTTGCTAGTATAATGGCTTACTTATAATTAGTTGGAGTGTGCAACGCAGGCAGATGCGCTCTGCAAATGTCTTGGCACTAGTGGGACTATAGCAAGGTCCAATAGCCACGTATAGGATGCCACTAGGTACACTGAGTGTTTGCTAGTATAATGGCTTACTTATAATTAGTTGGAGTGTGCAACGCAGGCAGATGCGCTCTGCAAATGTCTTGGCACTAGTGGGACTATAGCAAAGTCCAATAGCCACGTATAGGATGCCACTAGGTACACTGAGTGTTTGCTAGTATAATTGCTTAGTTTAAAAAAGTTGGAGTGTGCAATGCAGGCAGACGTGCTCTGCAAATGTCTTTTTACTAGTGGGACTATAGCAAAGTCCAATAGCCACGTATAGGATGCCACTAGGTACACTGAGTGTTTGCTAGTATAATGGCTTACTTATAATTAGTTGGAGTGTGCAACGCAGGCAGATGCGCTCTGCAAATGTCTTGGCACTAGTGGGACTATAGCAAGGTCCAATAGCCACGTATAGGATGCCACTAGGTACACTGAGTGTTTGCTAGTATAATGGCTTACTTATAATTAGTTGGAGTGTGCAACGCAGGCAGATGCGCTCTGCAAATGTCTTGGCACTAGTGGGACTATAGCAAAGTCCAATAGCTACAGATAGGATGCCACTAGGTACACTGAGTGTTTGCTAGTATAATGGACCTGACATTACCTCTCTACTAACCAGAATCCCACAATGTCTGTCTGCTATTTCATCCTTCTTCTCTGTGCGATTCCTAAAACTTAACATGGACAAAACAGAATTCATTGTCTTTCCTCCTCCTCACTCATCTCCTCCAACAAGCCTTTCCATCAAACTCGATGGTTGCTTACTCTCCCCAGTCTCACAAGCTCGTTGCCTTGGAGTGACCCTCGACTCTGCTCTATCCTTCAAGCCACACATCCAAGCCCTCTTCACCTCATGCCGATTACAACTCAAAAACATCTCCCGGATCCGTGCTTTCCTTAACCAAGAATCAGCAAAAACATTAGTGCATGCCCTCATCATCTCCCGCCTCGACTACTGCAACCTCCTGCTCTCTGGCCTCCCTTCCAACACTCTTGCACCCCTCCAATCTATCCTAAACTCTGCGGCCCGCTTAATCCACCTCTCCCCTCGCTACTCCCCAGCCTCGCCACTCTGCCAATCCCTTCACTGGCTTCCCATCACCCAACGACTCCAGTTCAAAACACTAACTATGACATACAAAGCCATGCACAACCTGTCTCCTCCCTACATCTGTGACCTAGTCTCCCGGTACCTACCTGCACGCAACCTCAGATCCTCACAAGATCTCCTTCTCTGCTCCTCCCTTATCTCCTCTTCCCACAATCGCGTACAAGATTTCTCCCGTGCATCCCCCATACTTTGGAATGCTCTACCTCAGCACATCAGACTCTCCCCTACCGTGGAAAGCTTCAAGAGGAACCTCAAGACCCACCTCTTCCAACAAGCCTATAACCTACAACAGCCCTCAGTCCAGTAGACCACTGCGCAACCAGCTCTGTCCTCACCTATTGTACCATCACCCATTCCCTGTAGACTGTAAGCCCTCGCGGGCAGGGTCCTCTCTCCTCCTGTACCAGTCTGTTATGTACTGTTAATGATTGTTGTACGTATACCCTTTCACTTGTAAAGCGCCATGGAATAAATGGCGCTATAATAATAAATAATAATAATAATAATAATAATGGCTTACTTATAATTAGTTGGAGTGTGCAACGCAGGCAGATGCGCTCTGCAAATGTCTTGGCACTAGTGGGACTATAGCAAGGTCCAATAGCCACGTATAGGATGCCACTAGGTACACTGAGTGTTTGCTAGTATAATGGCTTACTTATAATTAGTTGGAGTGTGCAACGCAGGCAGATGCGCTCTGCAAATGTCTTGGCACTAGTGGGACTATAGCAAGGTCCAATAGCCACGTATAGGATGCCACTAGGTACACTGAGTGTTTGCTAGTATAATGGCTTACTTATAATTAGTTGGAGTGTGCAACGCAGGCAGATGCGCTCTGCAAATGTCTTGGCACTAGTGGGACTATAGCAAAGTCCAATAGCCACAGATAGGATGCCACTAGGTACACTGAGTGTTTGCTAGTATAATGGCTTACTTATAATTAGTTGGAGTGTGCAACGCAGGCAGATGCGCTCTGCAAATGTCTTGGCACTAGTGGGACTATAGCAAAGTCCAATAGCCACGTATAGGATGCCACTAGGTACACTGAGTGTTTGCTAGTAAAATTGCTTAGTTTAAAAAAGTTGGAGTGTGCAATGCAGGCAGACGTGCTCTGCAAATGTCTTTGCACTAGTGGGACTATAGCAAAGTCCAATAGCCACGTATAGGATGCCACTAGGTACACTGAGTGTTTGCTAGTATAATGGCTAAGTTAAAATTAGTTGGAGTGTGCAACGCAGGCAGATGCGCTCTGCAAATGTCTTGGCACTAGTGGGACTATAGCAAAGTCCAATAGCCACGTATAGGATGCCACTAGGTACACTGAGTGTTTGCTAGTATAATGGCTTACTTATAATTAGTTGGAGTGTGCAACGCAGGCAGATGCGCTCTGCAAATGTCTTGGCACTAGTGGGACTATAGCAAAGTCCAATAGCCACGTGTAGGATGCCACTAGGTACACTGAGTGTTTGCTAGTATAATGGCTAAGTTAAAATTAGTTGGAGTGTGCAACGCAGGCAGATGCGCTCTGCAAATGTCTTGGCACTAGTGGGACTATAGCAAAGTCCAATAGCCACGTATAGGATGCCACTAGGTACACTGAGTGTTTGCTAGTATAATGGCTTACTTATAATTAGTTGGAGTGTGCAACGCAGGCAGATGCGCTCTGCAAATGTCTTGGCACTAGTGGGACTATAGCAAAGTCCAATAGCCACGTATAGGATGCCACTAGGTACACTGAGTGTTTGCTAGTATAATGGCTTACTTATAATTAGTTGGAGTGTGCAACGCAGGCAGATGCGCTCTGCAAATGTCTTGGCACTAGTGGGACTATAGCAAGGTCCAATAGCCACGTATAGGATGCCACTAGGTACACTGAGTGTTTGCTAGTATAATGGCTTACTTATAATTAGTTGGAGTGTGCAACGCAGGCAGATGCGCTCTGCAAATGTCTTGGCACTAGTGGGACTATAGCAAAGTCCAATAGCTACAGATAGGATGCCACTAGGTACACTGAGTGTTTGCTAGTATAATGGACCTGACATTACCTCTCTACTAACCAGAATCCCACAATGTCTGTCTGCTATTTCATCCTTCTTCTCTGTGCGATTCCTAAAACTTAACATGGACAAAACAGAATTCATTGTCTTTCCTCCTCCTCACTCATCTCCTCCAACAAGCCTTTCCATCAAACTCGATGGTTGCTTACTCTCCCCAGTCTCACAAGCTCGTTGCCTTGGAGTGACCCTCGACTCTGCTCTATTCTTCAAGCCACACATCCAAGCCCTCTTCACCTCATGCCGATTACAACTCAAAAACATCTCCCGGATCCGTGCTTTCCTTAACCAAGAATCAGCAAAAACATTAGTGCATGCCCTCATCATCTCCCGCCTCGACTACTGCAACCTCCTGCTCTCTGGCCTCCCTTCCAACACTCTTGCACCCCTCCAATCTATCCTAAACTCTGCGGCCCGCTTAATCCACCTCTCCCCTCGCTACTCCCCAGCCTCGCCACTCTGCCAATCCCTTCACTGGCTTCCCATCACCCAACGACTCCAGTTCAAAACACTAACTATGACATACAAAGCCATGCACAACCTGTCTCCTCCCTACATCTGTGACCTAGTCTCCCGGTACCTACCTGCACGCAACCTCAGATCCTCACAAGATCTCCTTCTCTGCTCCTCCCTTATCTCCTCTTCCCACAATCGCGTACAAGATTTCTCCCGTGCATCCCCCATACTTTGGAATGCTCTACCTCAGCACATCAGACTCTCCCCTACCGTGGAAAGCTTCAAGAGGAACCTCAAGACCCACCTCTTCCAACAAGCCTATAACCTACAACAGCCCTCAGTCCAGTAGACCACTGCGCAACCAGCTCTGTCCTCACCTATTGTACCATCACCCATTCCCTGTAGACTGTAAGCCCTCGCGGGCAGGGTCCTCTCTCCTCCTGTACCAGTCTGTTATGTACTGTTAATGATTGTTGTACGTATACCCTTTCACTTGTAAAGCGCCATGGAATAAATGGCGCTATAATAATAAATAATAATAATAATAATAATAATGGCTTACTTATAATTAGTTGGAGTGTGCAACGCAGGCAGATGCGCTCTGCAAATGTCTTGGCACTAGTGGGACTATAGCAAGGTCCAATAGCCACGTATAGGATGCCACTAGGTACACTGAGTGTTTGCTAGTATAATGGCTTACTTATAATTAGTTGGAGTGTGCAACGCAGGCAGATGCGCTCTGCAAATGTCTTGGCACTAGTGGGACTATAGCAAGGTCCAATAGCCACGTATAGGATGCCACTAGGTACACTGAGTGTTTGCTAGTATAATGGCTTATTTATAATTAGTTGGAGTGTGCAACGCAGGCAGATGCGCTCTGCAAATGTCTTGGCACTAGTGGGACTATAGCAAAGTCCAATAGCCACAGATAGGATGCCACTAGGTACACTGAGTGTTTGCTAGTATAATGGCTTACTTATAATTAGTTGGAGTGTGCAACGCAGGCAGATGCGCTCTGCAAATGTCTTGGCACTAGTGGGACTATAGCAAAGTCCAATAGCCACGTATAGGATGCCACTAGGTACACTGAGTGTTTGCTAGTAAAATTGCTTAGTTTAAAAAAGTTGGAGTGTGCAATGCAGGCAGACGTGCTCTGCAAATGTCTTTGCACTAGTGGGACTATAGCAAAGTCCAATAGCCACGTATAGGATGCCACTAGGTACACTGAGTGTTTGCTAGTATAATGGCTAAGTTAAAATTAGTTGGAGTGTGCAACGCAGGCAGATGCGCTCTGCAAATGTCTTGGCACTAGTGGGACTATAGCAAAGTCCAATAGCCACGTATAGGATGCCACTAGGTACACTGAGTGTTTGCTAGTATAATGGCTTACTTATAATTAGTTGGAGTGTGCAACGCAGGCAGATGCGCTCTGCAAATGTCTTGGCACTAGTGGGACTATAGCAAAGTCCAATAGCCACGTATAGGATGCCACTAGGTACACTGAGTGTTTGCTAGTATAATGGCTAAGTTAAAATTAGTTGGAGTGTGCAACGCAGGCAGATGCGCTCTGCAAATGTCTTGGCACTAGTGGGACTATAGCAAAGTCCAATAGCCACGTATAGGATGCCACTAGGTACACTGAGTGTTTGCTAGTATAATGGCTTACTTATAATTAGTTGGAGTGTGCAACGCAGGCAGATGCGCTCTGCAAATGTCTTGGCACTAGTGGGACTATAGCAAAGTCCAATAGCCACGTATAGGATGCCACTAGGTACACTGAGTGTTTGCTAGTATAATGGCTTACTTATAATTAGTTGGAGTGTGCAACGCAGGCAGATGCGCTCTGCAAATGTCTTGGCACTAGTGGGACTATAGCAAAGTCCAATAGCCACAGATAGGATGCCACTAGGTACACTGAGTGTTTGCTAGTATAATGGCTTACTTATAATTAGTTGGAGTGTGCAACGCAGGCAGATGCGCTCTGCAAATGTCTTGGCACTAGTGGGACTATAGCAAGGTCCAATAGCCACGTATAGGATGCCACTAGGTACACTGAGTGTTTGCTAGTATAATGGCTTACTTATAATTAGTTGGAGTGTGCAACGCAGGCAGATGCGCTCTGCAAATGTCTTGGCACTAGTGGGACTATAGCAAAGTCCAATAGCCACGTATAGGATGCCACTAGGTACACTGAGTGTTTGCTAGTATAATGGCTTACTTATAATTAGTTGGAGTGTGCAACGCAGGCAGATGCGCTCTGCAAATGTCTTGGCACTAGTGGGACTATAGCAAGGTCCAATAGCCACGTATAGGATGCCACTAGGTACACTGAGTGTTTGCTAGTATAATGGCTTACTTATAATTAGTTGGAGTGTGCAACGCAGGCAGATGCGCTCTGCAAATGTCTTGGCACTAGTGGGACTATAGCAAAGTCCAATAGCCACGTATAGGATGCCACTAGGTACACTGAGTGTTTGCTAGTAAAATTGCTTAGTTTAAAAAAGTTGGAGTGTGCAATGCAGGCAGACGTGCTCTGCAAATGTCTTTGCACTAGTGGGACTATAGCAAAGTCCAATAGCCACGTATAGGATGCCACTAGGTACACTGAGTGTTTGCTAGTATAATGGCTAAGTTAAAATTAGTTGGAGTGTGCAACGCAGGCAGATGCGCTCTGCAAATGTCTTGGCACTAGTGGGACTATAGCAAAGTCCAATAGCCACGTATAGGATGCCACTAGGTACACTGAGTGTTTGCTAGTATAATGGCTTACTTATAATTAGTTGGAGTGTGCAACGCAGGCAGATGCGCTCTGCAAATGTCTTGGCACTAGTGGGACTATAGCAAAGTCCAATAGCCACGTATAGGATGCCACTAGGTACACTGAGTGTTTGCTAGTATAATGGCTAAGTTAAAATTAGTTGGAGTGTGCAACGCAGGCAGATGCGCTCTGCAAATGTCTTGGCACTAGTGGGACTATAGCAAAGTCCAATAGCCACGTATAGGATGCCACTAGGTACACTGAGTGTTTGCTAGTATAATGGCTTACTTATAATTAGTTGGAGTGTGCAACGCAGGCAGATGCGCTCTGCAAATGTCTTGGCACTAGTGGGACTATAGCAAAGTCCAATAGCCACGTATAGGATGCCACTAGGTACACTGAGTGTTTGCTAGTATAATGGCTTACTTATAATTAGTTGGAGTGTGCAACGCAGGCAGATGCTCTCTGCAAATGTCTTGGCACTAGTGGGACTATAGCAAAGTCCAATAGCCACAGATAGGATGCCACTAGGTACACTGAGTGTTTGCTAGTATAATGGCTTACTTATAATTAGTTGGAGTGTGCAACGCAGGCAGATGCGCTCTGCAAATGTCTTGGCACTAGTGGGACTATAGCAAGGTCCAATAGCCACGTATAGGATGCCACTAGGTACACTGAGTGTTTGCTAGTATAATGGCTTACTTATAATTAGTTGGAGTGTGCAACGCAGGCAGATGCGCTCTGCAAATGTCTTGGCACTAGTGGGACTATAGCAAAGTCCAATAGCCACGTATAGGATGCCACTAGGTACACTGAGTGTTTGCTAGTATAATGGCTTACTTATAATTAGTTGGAGTGTGCAACGCAGGCAGATGCGCTCTGCAAATGTCTTGGCACTAGTGGGACTATAGCAAGGTCCAATAGCCACGTATAGGATGCCACTAGGTACACTGAGTGTTTGCTAGTATAATGGCTTACTTATAATTAGTTGGAGTGTGCAACGCAGGCAGATGCGCTCTGCAAATGTCTTGGCACTAGTGGGACTATAGCAAGGTCCAATAGCCACGTATAGGATGCCATTAGGTACACTGAGTGTTTGCTAGTATAATGGTTAAGTTAAAATTAGTTGGAGTGTGCAACGCAGGCAGATGCGCTCTGCAAATGTCTTGGCACTAGTGGGACTATAGCAAAGTCCAATAGCCACGTATAGGATGCCACTAGGTACACTGAGTGTTTGCTAGTAAAATTGCTTAGTTTAAAAAAGTTGGAGTGTGCAATGCAGGCAGACGTGCTCTGCAAATGTCTTTGCACTAGTGGGACTATAGCAAAGTCCAATAGCCACGTATAGGATGCCACTAGGTACACTGAGTGTTTGCTAGTATAATGGCTTACTTATAATTAGTTGGAGTGTGCAACGCAGGCAGATGCGCTCTGCAAATGTCTTGGCACTAGTGGGACTATAGCAAAGTCCAATAGCCACGTATAGGATGCCACTAGGTACACTGAGTGTTTGCTAGTATAATGGCTAAGTTAAAATTAGTTGGAGTGTGCAACGCAGGCAGATGCGCTCTGCAAATGTCTTGGCACTAGTGGGACTATAGCAAAGTCCAATAGCCACGTATAGGATGCCACTAGGTACACTGAGTGTTTGCTAGTATAATGGCTTACTTATAATTAGTTGGAGTGTGCAACGCAGGCAGATGCGCTCTGCAAATGTCTTGGCACTAGTGGGACTATAGCAAAGTCCAATAGCCACGTATAGGATGCCACTAGGTACACTGAGTGTTTGCTAGTATAATGGCTTACTTATAATTAGTTGGAGTGTGCAACGCAGGCAGATGCGCTCTGCAAATGTCTTGGCACTAGTGGGACTATAGCAAAGTCCAATAGCCACAGATAGGATGCCACTAGGTACACTGAGTGTTTGCTAGTATAATGGCTTACTTATAATTAGTTGGAGTGTGCAACGCAGGCAGATGCGCTCTGCAAATGTCTTGGCACTAGTGGGACTATAGCAAGGTCCAATAGCCACGTATAGGATGCCACTAGGTACACTGAGTGTTTGCTAGTATAATGGCTTACTTATAATTAGTTGGAGTGTGCAACGCAGGCAGATGCGCTCTGCAAATGTCTTGGCACTAGTGGGACTATAGCAAAGTCCAATAGCCACGTATAGGATGCCACTAGGTACACTGAGTGTTTGCTAGTATAATGGCTTACTTATAATTAGTTGGAGTGTGCAACGCAGGCAGATGCGCTCTGCAAATGTCTTGGCACTAGTGGGACTATAGCAAGGTCCAATAGCCACGTATAGGATGCCACTAGGTACACTGAGTGTTTGCTAGTATAATGGCTTACTTATAATTAGTTGGAGTGTGAAACGCAGGCAGATGCGCTCTGCAAATGTCTTGGCACTAGTGGGACTATAGCAAAGTCCAATAGCCACGTATAGGATGCCACTAGGTACACTGAGTGTTTTCTAGTATAATGGTTAAGTTAAAATTAGTTGGAGTGTGCAACGCAGGCAGATGCGCTCTGCAAATGTCTTGGCACTAGTGGGACTATAGCAAAGTCCAATAGCCACGTATAGGATGCCACTAGGTACACTGAGTGTTTGCTAGTAAAATTGCTTAGTTTAAAAAAGTTGGAGTGTGCAATGCAGGCAGACGTGCTCTGCAAATGTCTTTGCACTAGTGGGACTATAGCAAAGTCCAATAGCCACGTATAGGATGCCACTAGGTACACTGAGTGTTTGCTAGTATAATGGCTTACTTATAATTAGTTGGAGTGTGCAACGCAGGCAGATGCGCTCTGCAAATGTCTTGGCACTAGTGGGACTATAGCAAGGTCCAATAGCCACGTATAGGATGCCACTAGGTACACTGAGTGTTTGCTAGTATAATGGCTTACTTATAATTAGTTGGAGTGTGCAACGCAGGCAGATGCGCTCTGCAAATGTCTTGGCACTAGTGGGACTATAGCAAAGTCCAATAGCCACAGATAGGATGCCACTAGGTACACTGAGTGTTTGCTAGTATAATGGACCTGACATTACCTCTCTACTAACCAGAATCCCACAATGTCTGTCTGCTATTTCATCCTTCTTCTCTGTGCGATTCCTAAAACTTAACATGGACAAAACAGAATTCATTGTCTTTCCTCCTCCTCACTCATCTCCTCCAACAAGCCTTTCCATCAAACTCGATGGTTGCTTACTCTCCCCAGTCTCACAAGCTCGTTGCCTTGGAGTGACCCTCGACTCTGCTCTATCCTTCAAGCCACACATCCAAGCCCTCTTCACCTCATGCCGATTACAACTCAAAAACATCTCCCGGATCCGTGCTTTCCTTAACCAAGAATCAGCAAAAACATTAGTGCATGCCCTCATCATCTCCCGCCTCGACTACTGCAACCTCCTGCTCTCTGGCCTCCCTTCCAACACTCTTGCACCCCTCCAATCTATCCTAAACTCTGCGGCCCGCTTAATCCACCTCTCCCCTCGCTACTCCCCAGCCTCGCCACTCTGCCAATCCCTTCACTGGCTTCCCATCACCCAACGACTCCAGTTCAAAACACTAACCATGACATACAAAGCCATGCACAACCTGTCTCCTCCCTACATCTGTGACCTAGTCTCCCGGTACCTACCTGCACGCAACCTCAGATCCTCACAAGATCTCCTTCTCTGCTCCTCCCTTATCTCCTCTTCCCACAATCGCGTACAAGATTTCTCCCGTGCATCCCCCATACTTTGGAATGCTCTACCTCAGCACATCAGACTCTCCCCTACCGTGGAAAGCTTCAAGAGGAACCTCAAGACCCACCTCTTCCAACAAGCCTATAACCTACAACAGCCCTCAGTCCAGTAGACCACTGCGCAACCAGCTCTGTCCTCACCTATTGTACCATCACCCATTCCCTGTAGACTGTAAGCCCTCGCGGGCAGGGTCCTCTCTCCTCCTGTACCAGTCTGTTATGTACTGTTAATGATTGTTGTACGTATACCCTTTCACTTGTAAAGCGCCATGGAATAAATGGCGCTATAATAATAAATAATAATAATAATAATAATGGCTTACTTATAATTAGTTGGAGTGTGCAACGCAGGCAGATGCGCTCTGCAAATGTCTTGGCACTAGTGGGACTATAGCAAGGTCCAATAGCCACGTATAGGATGCCACTAGGTACACTGAGTGTTTGCTAGTATAATGGCTTACTTATAATTAGTTGGAGTGTGCAACGCAGGCAGATGCGCTCTGCAAATGTCTTGGCACTAGTGGGACTATAGCAAAGTCCAATAGCCACAGATAGGATGCCACTAGGTACACTGAGTGTTTGCTAGTATAATGGACCTGACATTACCTCTCTACTAACCAGAATCCCACAATGTCTGTCTGCTATTTCATCCTTCTTCTCTGTGCGATTCCTAAAACTTAACATGGACAAAACAGAATTCATTGTCTTTCCTCCTCCTCACTCATCTCCTCCAACAAGCCTTTCCATCAAACTCGATGGTTGCTTACTCTCCCCAGTCTCACAAGCTCGTTGCCTTGGAGTGACCCTCGACTCTGCTCTATCCTTCAAGCCACACATCCAAGCCCTCTTCACCTCATGCCGATTACAACTCAAAAACATCTCCCGGATCCGTGCTTTCCTTAACCAAGAATCAGCAAAAACATTAGTGCATGCCCTCATCATCTCCCGCCTCGACTACTGCAACCTCCTGCTCTCTGGCCTCCCTTCCAACACTCTTGCACCCCTCCAATCTATCCTAAACTCTGCGGCCCGCTTAATCCACCTCTCCCCTCGCTACTCCCCAGCCTCGCCACTCTGCCAATCCCTTCACTGGCTTCCCATCACCCAACGACTCCAGTTCAAAACACTAACCATGACATACAAAGCCATGCACAACCTGTCTCCTCCCTACATCTGTGACCTAGTCTCCCGGTACCTACCTGCACGCAACCTCAGATCCTCACAAGATCTCCTTCTCTGCTCCTCCCTTATCTCCTCTTCCCACAATCGCGTACAAGATTTCTCCCGTGCATCCCCCATACTTTGGAATGCTCTACCTCAGCACATCAGACTCTCCCCTACCGTGGAAAGCTTCAAGAGGAACCTCAAGACCCACCTCTTCCAACAAGCCTATAACCTACAACAGCCCTCAGTCCAGTAGACCACTGCGCAACCAGCTCTGTCCTCACCTATTGTACCATCACCCATTCCCTGTAGACTGTAAGCCCTCGCGGGCAGGGTCCTCTCTCCTCCTGTACCAGTCTGTTATGTACTGTTAATGATTGTTGTACGTATACCCTTTCACTTGTAAAGCGCCATGGAATAAATGGCGCTATAATAATAAATAATAATAATAATTATAATAATGGCTTACTTATAATTAGTTGGAGTGTGCAACGCAGGCAGATGCGCTCTGCAAATGTCTTGGCACTAGTGGGACTATAGCAAGGTCCAATAGCCACGTATAGGATGCCACTAGGTACACTGAGTGTTTGCTAGTATAATGGCTTACTTATAATTAGTTGGAGTGTGCAACGCAGGCAGATGCACTCTGCAAATGTCTTGGCACTAGTGGGACTATAGCAAGGTCCAATAGCCACGTATAGGATGCCACTAGGTACACTGAGTGTTTGCTAGTATAATGGCTTACTTATAATTAGTTGGAGTGTGCAACGCAGGCAGATGCGCTCTGCAAATGTCTTGGCACTAGTGGGACTATAGCAAAGTCCAATAGCCACAGATAGGATGCCACTAGGTACACTGAGTGTTTGCTAGTATAATGGCTTACTTATAATTAGTTGGAGTGTGCAACGCAGGCAGATGCGCTCTGCAAATGTCTTGGCACTAGTGGGACTATAGCAAAGTCCAATAGCCACGTATAGGATGCCACTAGGTACACTGAGTGTTTGCTAGTAAAATTGCTTAGTTTAAAAAAGTTGGAGTGTGCAATGCAGGCAGACGTGCTCTGCAAATGTCTTTGCACTAGTGGGACTATAGCAAAGTCCAATAGCCACAGATAGGATGCCACTAGGTACACTGAGTGTTTGCTAGTATAATGGCTTACTTATAATTAGTTGGAGTGTGCAACGCAGGCAGATGCGCTCTGCAAATGTCTTGGCACTAGTGGGACTATAGCAAAGTCCAATAGCCACGTATAGGATGCCACTAGGTACACTGAGTGTTTGCTAGTATAATGGCTAAGTTAAAATTAGTTGGAGTGTGCAACGCAGGCAGATGCGCTCTGCAAATGTCTTGGCACTAGTGGGACTATAGCAAAGTCCAATAGCCACGTATAGGATGCCACTAGGTACACTGAGTGTTTGCTAGTAAAATTGCTTAGTTTAAAAAAGTTGGAGTGTGCAATGCAGGCAGACGTGCTCTGCAAATGTCTTTGCACTAGTGGGACTATAGCAAAGTCCAATAGCCACAGATAGGATGCCACTAGGTACACTGAGTGTTTGCTAGTATAATGGCTTAGTTATAATGAGTTGGAGTGTGCAGAGGACAGGAGGGTACAGTGGCAGGATTGTGGTGCTCTGGGTAGAGGAATGGAAGCCTGCCTTTCTATTCCCTCCTAATGGTGAAATGCAGGGAGGAAATCCCTGACCTTGGCTACACAGATGCTGTTGCTGTTTGCAGGACCTGTCACCTATGGCTCTCTGACCCTGCCGGTTTGAGTCCTTAAAAGGACTGCTATAAAGTGCTCTCCCTATGCTGTCTAACGCTGTGTATGCAGCGCATACAGCTGTATCGGCTATAGGACTCAGGAGGACGGAGCTGCGACAGTGATGTCTGACACCAAAGACGCAGAAGGCAGATAATGGCGTCCGTGAAGAAAATGTCCGGTTTTATAATGCAGGGACATGTGACATGCAGATCCTATCACACATGCCGTTGCTTCTCTGGCTCAAAGTCAACTTAGCTGTGTGTGTGTCTGTGATTGGCTGACATGCTGGCCCGCCCCACAAGACGCGCGCACTTAGGGAAGGAAGACAAGAAAAAAAAAAAAAAAATGGCGATCGCCATTATAGAAACAGCAGTGATCTGAAGGCGCTGTTCACGCACACTATACACTGAAATGTGATAATAGTTTGATTCACAGAGTGACTTACACTATTACAGCAGAAACCAAGCTATGATTTAGCTGTTTTTTGGCTGCTAGAACCGTTCTCGAACGTTTCTAGAACTATCGAGCTTTTGCAAAAAGCTCGAGTTCTAGTTCGATCTAGAACATGCCCCAAAATCACTCGAGCCTAGAACTGGAGAACCACGAACCACGAACCGCGCTCAACTCTATCCAGGAGCTTTGGTTCCCTGAGTTTCCAATAGCAAATGTCTAGAAAAAACTCTGTCCATTGGCACAACTCAGCAAGAAAACGAGAAGACCGAGAAGATATATTTCATTTATCTTAATGCCACCTTCTTAACAGCACTAAACCCTTCTATTATGTCCCTTAGCCTTTTGAGCTTATCCTCTGGTAAGCGGAAGACCATGCCTCTGGTATCGATCTCAGTGCCTAAAAACTGTATTATAGTAGCCAATCAGAATACAAAAGGATGCATAGGAAGCGTGACTTTATTTCAATATTTTAAAACAATCCAATAAAATGAAGAAAAGTCACTCATACAAGATCCACAGAAGTTGTATAATACATACATAAATCAAAACACTATAAGGCCTGTTTCACACGTCAGTGATTCTGGTACGTTTGTGCTTTTTTTTAAACATAACAGAATCACTGAGATACGCAGATCCATTATAATGAATGGGTCTGCTCACACATCAGTGATTTTTCACTGCACGTGTCTCCGTGCGGCGTACCCGCGTGTCCGTGATTGCTGCACGGAGACATGTCCATTTTTTTCTGGCATCACTGATAGGATGTCCATAAGGTGGCAGCAGAGCATAACAGAAAAAGGTGCCTATTGTGCACTGAAAAGACCCAATGTGATGCACCAGACATATAGAGCCCTAATGGATTCACAAATATAAGATATATCATGAATGACTACTGCATAATGAACGCTAGCATGAAAAAAGAAAGGAATCCATAAAAATAAATAATAAATGGTGCACATATGTTAGAGCCCCACCGAAGGACAAAAAAAGTCTGATGGAAATAGAGAGCATATAGGAACAATAAGAATGTGCAACAGAGAGGAAGGTGAGAATGCAGGATCAATCACTGCCTGTCAGATATTAATAATCAGGGAAATAACTCTGGAGCAGACGCACAAATTAGGGTCTTACCTGGTAAGGTAACAAATAATTAATAGTAGTTGCACTCACCTATTAAGGTTGTGCCAGTCACAACCCCTAAATGCACGTTACAAATGGCGACAGCCGCAGCCCCTAGTAGAAGAGCAATAACGTATAGGAGGAAAATCGGGTGCGTGCCGCGCTGTCACCAAAGGAAACTGATGTTAATTATTTCATCTCTTTATTCTTTTTTCCGGTCAATGTGTTTCAGAGATCACTGTCTCCTTCATCAGGGCAAAAAAAGAACAGTATGCAATCAAAGGAGGAAGAACCTCTATATATACACATATGGAGCTACGTCAGAGGACTGACTGCTGTATTTCAAATACTGCCGGGATGGTCAACTGTTACAATACCGGCCATAAAAGTTCTCAAGTGATATATTGAGAAACATTTATAAAATCACTGGGGTATAGTGTTTCAAATTTCATCAGCTTTTTGAGACAAAAATCAGAAAAAGAAGAAGAAGAAGGACAAAATGAAAAAAAGAAAAAAAAGAAGAAAAAAAAAACAAAAAGGGAGCATTGAGCTCCAGACCCTGTATTGAGTCTTAGAAGTGTAGTGACAAGTGCATCTGTCCACAACCCTGTAAGGGTGAACGGGATGACGGACAAGAAAAATTATGTTCGTGGCAAAAAATGGTGGTGTTGCTATATAAAATTGCATTAAGAATAAAGAAAGGAAAAATTTCTTTATAAAAGTAGTGAAGAAAAAAGTGGAAAAAAGGGGAGTGTAAGCCATTTTACTAATAAATAGTGATGAGCGAGCATGCTTGTTACTACTCGGTACTCGCACGAGTATCACTGTACTCGGTCTACTCGACGGGGACCGAGTAATCTCGCGATACTCGTGCTGTACTCGTGGTCTTCATCCCTGCATGTTGGCGCTCTTTTGAGAGCCAGCCCTCATGCAGGGATTGGCTGGCAGACCACTGCAATGCCACAGCCCTGTTAGTTGTGGAATTGCAGTGATTGGCCGGCCTGCACAGCGTGACCGAGCCTTTATACCGGCGGGCGCGCTGTGCTCTGCTCACAGCTATCCAGACAGTCAGTGCAGGGAGAGGGTCGCTGCTTCAGGGAAAGGTTTGCGGCCCTTTATAGCTATTTCCGTAGCAGGGCTGCAAACAGTGTGACCAAAAGTCCTTCTCAGGACTATTCTAGTTGTATACAGGCAGGCAGGGTATAGCCAGGTCGGAGTACAGTAGCAGAGTCCTTCTCAGGACTATTGTTGCTGTATACAGGCAGGGTATAGCCAGGTTGGAATACAGGCTAGTGACCAAAAGAGTCCTTGTCAGGACTATTGTAGCAGTATACAGGCAGGCAGGCAGGCAGGGTATATAGCCATTCCTAGTGGTGACCGTATACCAGCCTTCATCATATCTGGGGCTGGTGTACACAGTCTAAAACAGTCCTGATAGTGTCAGACTTCTCAGCAATTGTCGCTCCTAAAACCTGTTAGGTTCTTAGTGCGTCCGTGCTTGCATTTAAAAACCGCACGTGTGTGCCTGTCGGTGGCAGCGTACAGGTGCACTTGTGTGCGTTTTTACCAAACTATTATATAACGCACAAGTGTAGTGTATAATACACGTCAGTCAGCAGTGGCTGATAGTGTCAGAGTTCTCGTCATTAATTTTTGCTCCTAAAACCTGTGTTAGGTTCTTAGTGCGTCCGTGCTTGCATTTAAAAACCGCACGTGTGTGCCTGTCGGTGGCAGCGTACAGGTGCACTTGTGTGCGTTTTTACCAAACTATTATATAACGCACAAGTGTAGTGTATAATACACGTCAGTCAGCAGTGGCTGATAGTGTCAGAGTTCTCGTCATTAATTTTTGCTCCTAAAACCTGTGTTAGGTTCTTAGTGCGTCCGTGCTTGCATTTAAAAACCGCACGTGTGTGCCTGTCGGTGGCAGCGTACAGGTGCACTTGTGTGCGTTTTTACCAAACTATTATATAACGCACAAGTGTAGTGTATAATACACGTCAGTCAGCAGTGGCTGATAGTGTCAGAGTTCTCGTCATTAATTTTTGCTCCTAAAACCTGTGTTAGGTTCTTAGTGCGTCCGTGCTTGCATTTAAAAACCGCACGTGTGTGCCTGTCGGTGGCAGCGTACAGGTGCACTTGTGTGCGTTTTTACCAAACTATTATATAACGCACAAGTGTAGTGTATAATACACGTCAGTCAGCAGTGGCTGATAGTGTCAGAGTTCTCGTCATTAATTTTTGCTCCTAAAACCTGTTAGGTTCTTAGTGCGTCCGTGCTTGCATTTAAAAACCGCACGTGTGTGCCTGTCGGTGGCAGCGTACAGGTGCACTTGTGTGCGTTTTTACCAAACTATTATATAACGCACAAGTGTAGTGTATAATACACGTCAGTCAGCAGTGGCTGATAGTGTCAGAGTTCTCATCATTAATTTTTGCTCCTAAAACCTGTTAGGTTCTTAGTGCGTCTGTGCTTGCATTTAAAAACCGCACGTGTGTGCCTGTCGGTGGCAGCGTACAGGTGCACAATTTGCACAAACTTTGATATAACGCCCAAGTCTAGTGAATACACGTCAGCACAGCATTGCAAAATGCGCAAGGGCGTTGGCAAGGAACAAGGAAGTGGACGTGATGGTGGTGCAGGCAGAGGCCGAGGTCGTGGGCAAGCTCTAATTTTGCCACAACAAAGGGCCACATCTAGTCGCTCGCACGTCCTGTCCCAAATTCTTGGGGACCGCAGCAGTACACCGCTCTTGAACCAAGACCAGTGTCAACAGGTTGTTAGTTGGATAGCGGATAATGCTTCCAGTCAGATTGGCACCACCACAAACACTCTGTCTTCCACACGGTCAAGTGTCAGTAGCCGTGATACTGCACCGCACATTTCAGAACCTGATCCTCCTTCCTACCACAAGGCTGAGTACACGTCCTCGGACATTAATGATCCCACACTTGGACACTCGGAAGAGCTGTTCACGTTTCCATTCGCACATTCTGGCCTCTCGCCAGCTCATGTTGAAGTGGGTCATGAGGAGATCGTATGTACAGATGGCCAAATATTTGAGCAGCCACGTTCTCACGAAGTTGGCAACGTGTCTCAACAAGGGGTGGACGATGATGAGACACAATTGTCAGGAAGTCAGGAGGAGGAGCAGGGTGCGGAAGAGGAAGACGACGTGGTGGATGATCCAGTAACTGACCCAACCTGGCAGGAGGATATGCAGAGCGAGGACAGCAGTGCACAGGGGGAGGGAGGCGTAGCATCCCAACAGGCAGTAAGAAGCAGGGTGGTGGCTCCAGGCAGAAGTCAGGCAACCGTTCCCCGGAACAACAACACGACACAAGGTGCCTGTACAAATGTTAGGTCTTCCCGAGTCTGGCAGTTTTTTAAGTTGGATCCAGATGATTCTAAAAAGGCCATTTGCAACACCTGCCGTGCCAGCATCAGCAGGGGTACCAAAACTAGCAGCCTGACCACCACCAGCATGATCAGGCACATGTCAGCCAAGCACCCGACTTTGTGGGAAGTACAACAGAGTCGAGGAGCAGTGCTTGCTAATGTCACTGCTACGTCTTCGCTGGTTGTGCATGCGAGCCAATCCCCTGTCCATGCTGCCTGCGAACAAGCCTCCTCCGGTCCTGCACCTGCAGTTGCCTACTCAGAAATAACACCATCATCAAGCACGTCCTTGTCCCAGCGCAGCGTTCAGTTATCCATTCAGCAAACCTTTGAACGCAGGCGCAAATACACTGCCAACACCCCACATGCCACAGTTCTAAATGCTAACATTTCGCGACTGCTTGCGCTGGAAATGTTGCCTTTTAGGCTGGTGGAGACAGAAGCATTCCGCGACCTGATGGCGGCAGCTGTCCCACGTTACTCGGTCCCCAGCCGCCACTATTTCTCCCGGTGTGCCGTCCCCGCGTTGCATAACCACGTGTCACAAAACATCACACGTGCCCTGAACAACGCTGTTTCACCCAAAGTCCACCTAACCACAGACACATGGTGACGATTATCTCGAGAGTGCAAAGTAGCCAAATTAAACTTTTACTGGATTTCCACTTACTTTATCAAATCTCATCTCCACCACAGTTTGCATCTGTTATAGTTGGAGAAAATTGTGGTCATTTCATTTTTGCGCGAATGTGTTCAGATTCCTTTTTTATTGCCCTGCCTAAGGGCTATACTATAATACACCCACTTCCTGACAATGGACACTTAATGTTTTGAGGCCCTCATGCACGTCTCTATCCAGGGACAACGTGGAGCCTCCCAATTTTTGGCTGCCCTGCCAAAGGGCTATACTATAATACACCCACTTCCTGACAATGGACACTTAATGTTTTGAGGCCCTCATGCACGTCTCTATCCAGGGACAACGTGGAGCCTCCCAGTTTTTGGCTGCCCTGCCAAAGGGCTATACTACAAAAGACCCACTTCCTTCCAATGGGCACTTCAGGTTTACAGGCCCTCATGCACGTCTCTATCCAGGGACAACGTGGAGCCTCCCAATTTTTGGCTGCCCTGCCTAAGGGCTATACTATAATACACCCACTTCCTGACAATGGACACTTAATGTTTTGAGGCCCTCATGCATGTCTTTATCCAGGGACAACGTGGAGCCTCCCAATTATTGGCTGCCCTGCCAAAGGGCTATACTACAAAAGACCCACTTCCTTCCAATGGGCACTTCAGGTTTACAGGCCCTCATGCACGTCTCTATCCAGGGACAACGTGGAGCCTCCCAATTTTTGGCTGCCCTGCCAAAGGGCTATACTACAAAAGACCCACTTCCTTCCAATGGGCACTTCAGGTTTACAGGCCCTCATGCACGTCTCTATCCAGGGACAACGTGGAGCCTCCCAATTTTTGGCTGCCCTGCCTAAGGGCTATACTATAATACACCCACTTCCTGACACTGGACACTTAATGTTTTGAGGCCCTCATGCACGTCTCTATCCAGGGACAACGTGGAGCCTCCCAATTTTTGGCTGCCCTGCCTAAGGGCTATACTACAATAGACCCACTTCCTTACAATGGGCACTTCAGGTTTACAGGCCATCATGCACGTCTGTATGCAGGGGCATTGGTGAACCTCACAATTTTGGACTGCCCTGGCAAAGGAAAATACTACAAAGACTCAGTTCCTCAAAATGGGCACATTAGACTCAGAGGCCTTTATGTACGTCTCTTCTCAGGGACATCGGAGTGCCACACAATGTTTTACGTAAAATCTTTCATGTATTGATCTCAAAAAGTAACATACATTAGCTCTATCTCACTATTGGGTATGTGCCCTTAACATTTCCGCTATGAAAAATCATTTTGGTGTCATTTTGGAAGGTTTTCTGGTGAGTCCGTAAAAATGGCGTAAAACGCGGACAAAATTATTCACAGCTGTGACTTTTGAGTGATAAATGCTTCAAGGGGTCTTCCCCATGCTGTTGCCATGTCATTTGAGCACTCTTCGGAGACTTTTGTGCCATTTTTAGGGTTTCTACATGCTGCCGGTGGTCATTTCACAAAAATACTCGGGTCTCCCATAGGATAACATTGGGCTCGGTGCTCGGGCCGAGTACACGAGTATCTTGGGAGGCTCGGCCCGAGCTTCGAGCACCCGAGTTTTTTAGTACTCGCTCATCACTACTAATAAACCTAAAAAATAAAAATAAATTGAATAAAAATCATGAATGTTGTGTTATAACAGGAAATTCGGTGTAAGAATGAATATCCGGGATGAGAGTTCAGCGAATGAGTTATAGAAATTGTTACAAAAAGGAGTGTGTACGGTTTATGCGTAAATTTTCAGAATGCGTACATGAAAATTATATGTATGTGAGAATGTCCCCCATGCTTTGTAAAAAGTTATTTATGAAAATGTAAATAAGATATATAAAAATGCCTAATTATTTATAATTTATGAGAAAGATATATATGTATGGAAGAATGTTATAAGGTGTCCAAGAACCATAAAGAAAAAGGGTGCATATATAATGTTAGAGGTCTAGAGTTCCACCAGGCTATATCACCCCTAAAGAAATAGAAAGAAGACCTTACTACCTGTGTACCCCAAAAAAAGCTATATTTCTTAGCCAGGATTATGGTGGAGATATGCACAAGTGAAATAAGAATATAAAGTAATACAATAAGATTATAAAACCAATATGTGTGTAATACTATTGTATGTTTTGAGGATTTCGATAGCGTTAGGGCAATGACAACCAGAGACGAGTTTGTGGTACAAGATGTTTATAATATGTAACCACGGTAGATACACAGCGGAAATACACAAAACACATGAAAATACCTTTCTGAAACGGAGCGAAGGGGATTCCCGGGGCCACGCACCGGACTCCCCCAGGGAGACCACCAGAGCGAACCCCTATACAGGGACTGTCCGGCAATCAACCCCGGAAGGCCTAAATGCGCCGCAGCCGGGACACAAGGGGCAAGTGGTAAAGTCCAGAAGTGTCCGTACGGGATGAAAGTCCAGAATGGTTATGAGCCGGAAGAAACCGGGCAGACGTGCTGACCAAAGACGGCAGACGGAGTCCGGGCACAGCTTGAAGAAACCGGGTATGGTCCAGAGTCGGTCGGTAGACTTTCAGGAGGATCCAAAGGTAATCAAGAAGTAGCAGCAGCAGCAAAGCAGGAGCACACAGCAAGCCGTATACTCAGGCACTGGACTAGGCTTAGAGGCGGCCTTTTAAGCAGCTGGACAGGAAGTAGGGCAACAGAACATAAAACTCCATGTTAACCGAGGGCAAGCTCATGCAAAAAAGAGAACTGGAAAACCCGGAAACCTGACATTACTCCCCCCCCCAGAAACGGCCTCAGGACGGGTCAGGGCCTGGCTTGTCCGGGTACCGTCGATGAAACTGAGCGATCTTCCGGGGAGCTCGAATGTTACCCACCGGTTCCCAGGAATCGTCCTCGGGGGCGTACCCCTGCCAACGTACCAGATACTGAAGCCGACGACGATGGAGCCGGGAGTCAATAATGTCCTCAACCACGAACTGCTCCTCGCCGTCGACCATCACAGGCGGAGGAGGAGGCACGACACGACCATGAAACGTATTGGGAGAGACGGATTTGAGGAGAGAAACATGAAAGACCGGGTGTACCTTGAGATGGTGCGGTAACCGCAGCCGACAGGCCACAGGGCTCACGATCCCGGTGATCTTAAATGGACCGATGAATTTTTGTCCCAGCTTCTGCGAAGGGACACCCAATCTCAGGTTCTTGGTGGACAACCATACAGAGTCCCCTACCTTATACATGGGTGCCGGTTTCCGGTGAGTGTCTGCCGACCTCTTGTAACGCTCCTGGGCCGTAGCCACACTGTCCTTTAGAACCTCCAGATTTTGTCGAAGCTCTGTCAATCTGTCCTCCACCGCAGGCACTGAGACCGCAACCGGTGACCTAGGCAAAATAGTCGGATGGTAACCCAAGTTAGCAAAAAAGGGCGTTACCTTAGTGGAGCTGCTCTGAGTGTTGTTATACGAGAACTCCGCCAACGGAAGCATCTTCAACCAATCGTCCTGCAGATGGCTGACATAACATCGAAGGTATTGTTCCAGGGTTTGATTGGTCCGTTCGGTTTGCCCATTTGTCTGAGGATGGTATGCAGAAGACAAACAGACATCAATCTGGAGTGCCGTACAAAACCCCTTCCAGAACCTAGACGTGAACTGCACGCCCCGGTCAGAGATGATCTCGTCTGGTACCCCATGCAATCGGAATACGTTCTGGATAACCAAATCCACTGTCTCTGCGGCTGAGGGAAGACCGGCACACGGAATAAAGTGAGCAGCTTTAGTCAACCGATCCACCACCACTAAAATGGTATTGTGACCGTCTGAGACGGGCAACTCCACAATAAAATCCATTGAGATAGACCCCCAAGGGCGAGATGGCACGGGTAACGGTTGGAGGAGTCCTGTAGGAGCCACACGAGGGACCTTGCACCGGGCACAAACCACACATGAGTGGACATAGTCCTTTACGTCCTTTAAACAGGTAGGCCACCAGAAGAAACGGTTCAGAAATTCCTGCGTCTTCTGTACCCCCCTATGACCAGCCAACACGGAGTCATGGACCAACTTGAGAACCCGAAGTCTTACGGCCTACGGGACATAAATGCGTCGCTCTCTCAACCACACACCATTCCGAAGAACAAGAGTTACATCATTCGGGGGGGCAGCAAGAAATACGTCACCATCATAGGCCAGCTTGATGTCCTTCCACAAGTCCTGGTCCTGGATTACTCCAACGAAATTGGCATCCGATAACACGGTCTGAGACGGGGTTCCAGGCACGGAGTCCACGGCGTGGATTCGGGACAAGGCATCGGCTTTCCCATTACGTGAACCTGGACGGTATGTAACGACAAAATTGAACTGGTTAAGGAATAGGCTCCAACGGGCTTGCCGTGGAGACAGGCACCTGGCAGACTTAAGAAACTCCAGATTACGATGATCTGTGAGTACTATCACTTGCTGCGCGGCTCCCTGTAAGTGGTGTCTCCATTCCTTGAAGGCGGAAATAATCGCTAACAATTCTTTGTCCGCAATGTCATAGTTCCTTTCTGCAGGGGACAACCGGCGGGAAAAGAAAGCACACGGATGTAAGAGACTCTTGTCCCCAGTCCTTTGAGAAAGGATGGCCCCTAATGCGTAGTCGGAAGCGTCGACTTCCACGATAAAGGGAAGTGCGGGATTCGGATGTACCAATATAGGCGCTGAGGTAAAACAGACCTTGAGACGATGGAAGGCTTCCTGGGCCTGGGCGGACCACACAAACTTCTGTCCTTTCTTGGTTAACAGAGTGATGGGACGAACGATTTCTGAAAAATTACGGATAAAACGTCGGTAAAAGTTGGCAAAACCGACAAAGCGTTGTACCTCTTTGATGTTTCCCGGTTCCGGCCAGTTTAGAATCGCTTGTATTTTGCCAGACTCCATGTTCAGTCCCTGAGGAGAGATGACATAACCTAAGAATTGTATCTGTGAGCAATGGAATTCGCATTTCTCCAGTTTGATGTACAGGTGGTTTTCCCTCAGCCGGGTAAGTACGGTCTTGACGTGCTCCTGGTGTTCCTGTAGGGAATCAGAAAAGATTAGGATATCGTCCAGATAAATCACCATGAATTGGTCCATGATATCCCTAAAAATATCGTTAACTAGATGTTGGAAAGCCGCGGGAGCGTTACAAAGTCCAAAAGGCATCACTAGGTACTCAAAATGTCCATACCGACATCGGAACGCGGTCTTCCACTCGTCTCCGGGACGTATGCGGAGTAGATTGTATGCCCCACGGAGGTCCAATTTGGTGAATATTTTTGCCTGTTGGACCCTCTCCAATAGCTCAGGAATCAATGGTAACGGATACCGGTTCCGGATGGTTATTTTATTCAGTTCCCGGTAGTCAATACAGGGTCTTAGAGTCCCCTCTTTCTTTTTCACAAAAAAGATGGGTGCCCCTGCTGGTGAGGTAGACGGACGAATAAATCCCTTCGCCAGACTTTCATCAATGTAGTTTTTTAGTGCTTCTAGCTCAGGTGCCGCCAACGGGTAGACATGACCAAACGGGATCTCCGCCCCTGGGAGTAAGTCTATGGGGCAATCATACGGTCTATGCGGGGGAAGCCGATCGGCTTTTCTTTTGTCGCATATGTCCGCAAAGTCGTTATACACCGGGGGTAGAACAGGTACCTGTACAGTGCCCTCCGCATTCGGCGTTACTGGAACCGGAACAGTTGGACTAATGGTCGGAATACTCTGCGGTGGGAAGGATATTTCCTTAGTTTCCCAATCGATGACCGGATTTGTAGACCGTAGCCACGGAATACCTAAAATAATCGGAAAATGAGGAGAAGAAATTAGCATGAAAACAAGGGTCTCCTGCTGACCTGGCTTCATGACGCACTCTAGCGGTACGGTTTCCCGATCAACTGGTCCAGAGATTAACGGAGATCCGTCTACCGTCTCCATGGTAACCGGTGAGGCTCTTTGCTGAGTCCGGATACCGTGTTTCCTGGCAAAAGAGGAGTCCATGAAATTTCCCCCTGCCCCAGAATCTATCATTGCAGAGGTAGGTATTAGCTGTCCCTCCCACCGGATCTGAATGGGGAGCGAGCAATGGGTATATTTCCCTTCCGAGTCCTTCGGTGAGGTTGACATTACAGTCAAGGGAAATACCGCATCCAAGTGTCCACTTGCCTCAGAGATATCGGACTCTGCGTCCGTGTTGTCACACTCTGCCATGGCTGCCAATACCTTATTTGGGCGATTCGGACGTTTCGGGCAGTCGATCAAGAAATGGTCTGATTGACCGCAATAGAAACACAGACGCTCACGGAGCCGGTGTTCGCGACGTTCATTGGTCTCTCGCTTTTGCAGAGAGTCCACTTGCATAGGAACGTCCTCGGCCTCCCGTGGCGTCCTGAGAGCGGGTTCTCTGGAAGGAAATGCAAAGTTGTTTACACGGTTTACAGCTGCCCATTTTTCCTGTCTACGTTCCGTCAAGCGGGTATCAATACGCACACAGTGCTGGAGAAACAGTTCAAAATCCCCTGGAGATTCAGAACGAGCTAACTCGTCCTTGATGGTACCGGACAACCCCTTTCTGAAAACAGACAATAATGCATTGTTTCCCCAGTCGGTGTCTACCACTAACCTCTTGAACTCAGTGGCATATTCAACTACAGAACGCTTTCCCTGACGTAAGGAAAGGAGAGCCGATTCAGCGGTAGCACGGCGATTCGGATCATCAAACATCTGCGCCATTGCGGTCAGAAAATCATCTAGGTGATTTAAACGGATGTCCCGGTTCTCTATCATAGGATTAGCCCAAGCCAGTGCTTGTGAGGTTAATAACATAATTATACATAACACTTTGGACCGGTCAGAACGGTAATAATCAGCATGTACATCAAAAAACAGTATACATTGGTTCACAAATCCACGAAACTGACTACGGTCACCATTGAAACGGAATGGGGGTAACCTAGGCATACCGGCAGCTGATACGGACGTAGTGGGGCCGGCTTCCTGAGCCTCCACTCTGACTTGCAAGTCCTGTATAGCCGGACCCAGTACCTGGTGATCATGGCCCAGCTGTGCCTCCATATCTCTAAGTTTAGTCTGCACCACCTCCATCTCCTGCTGCAAGGAGTTAATCATAGAAAAGAGCTGATCTACTCCTCGTGTCTCAGTCATTGCCCCAGTGAAATCCTCTTGTGGCCTGAGTATAATGTAATACTATTGTATGTTTTGAGGATTTCGATAGCGTTAGGGCAATGACAGCCAGAGACGAGTTTGTGGTACAAGATGTTTATGATATGTAACCATGGTAGATACACAACGGAAATACACAGTATAACAAACACATGAAAATACCTTTCTGAAACGGAGCGAAGGGGATTCCCGGGGCCACGCACCAGACTCCCCCAGGGAGACCACCAGAGCGAACCCCTATACAGGGACTGTCCGGCAATCAACCCCGGAAGGCCTAAATGCGCCGCAGCCGGGACACAAGGGGCAAGCGGTAAAGTCCAGAAGTGTCCGTACGGGATGAAAGTCCAGAATGGTTATGAACCGGAAGAAACCGGGCAGACGTGCTGACCAAAGACGGCAGACGGAGTCCGGGCACAGTTTGAAGAAACCGGGTGTGGTCCAGAGTCGGTCGGTAGATTTTCAGGAGGATCCAAAGGTAATCAAGTAGCAGCAGCAGCAAAGCAGGAGCACACAGCAAGCAGTATACTCAGGCACTGGACTAGGCTTAGAGGCGGCCTTTTAAGCAGCTGGACAGGAAGTAGGGCAACAGAACATAAAACTCCATGTTAACCGAGGGCAAGCTCTTTCAAAAGAGGACTGGAAAACCCGGAAACCTGACAATGTGTGCATTCATGCACCACCCGGTACGCTACCCTTGCCAAATTGCTCACTCTAGATCCCCACACGATCCATGAAGCCGTTCCCCCGGTCACACCGCCTGCTGCCGGTTCCCACTCATCCCTGGGGGAGTTAGGCGAGTGGTATCGAGAGCTACATGTCGGCACTGATGATACCCCCATACACCACAAGGAAGGGGTATACCGGGTGGTACAGGAGTATGAGCGGGTTTTTAGCAAGCACCCTCTAGATTTTGGGCAGATTAAAGGGGTTCAACACCACATCCCTACCGGTACACACTCCCCTATTAAAGAGAGATACAGGCCTATTCCCCCTGCCCACTACCAATGCGCCAAAGACATGTTGAGGAACATGAAGGAGGCAGGGGTTATTAGGGACAGCTGTAGTCCCTGGGCCGCTCCGTTGGTGCTGGTTAAGAAGAAGGATGGCACCATGCGGATGTGTGTGGATTACCGGAAGATTAACCAGATAACGCATAAGGATGCTTACCCTCTGCCCCGCATCAAAGAGTCCCTGGCTTCGCTGAGAACCGCTAACTACTTCTCCACCCTTGACCTCACCAGCGGGTACTGGCAGGTGGCCGTGGCACCGGAAGACCGAGAGAAGACTGCCTATGGGACCGTTTTGCTGTACTTGGATGATGTGATTGTGTACTCACAGACGTATGAAGCCCACCTGGAGCACCTAGCCGAGGTGTTCGCGTCCCTTGCCAAGTATGGGATGAAGTTGAAGCCCTCAAAGTGTCATCTGCTGAAACCCAGAGTGCAGTACCTAGGACATGTGGTTGGTGCGGAAGGTGTCGCCCCCAACCCCGAGAAGATCACCGCCATCCAAGACTGGCCGAGACCGACCACAGTGAGGGAAGTGAGGCAGTTTCTGGGCCTGGTGGGATATTACCGTCGCTTCATTAAGGGGTACACAAAGATGGCTGCCCCCATGCAAGACCTCCTCGTAGGACAGACCAAGGGTGGTAGATCCCTAGTAGCCCCATTGGTGTGGGAAGAAAAGCATGAGGAATCCTTCCGCCAGCTGAGAACAGCCCTGACCGGAGAGGAAATCCTAGCGTACCCTGACTACAGCCGCCCATTCATCCTCTACACCGACGCCAGCAATGTGGGCTTGGGGGCTGTTCTATCCCAGGTCCAAGACAGAAGGGAAAAGGTAATAGCTTATGCTAGCCGAAAACTCCGACCGACTGAGAGGAACCCTGAGAACTACATCTCCTTCAAGCTTGAGCTCTTGGCACTGGTGTGGGCTATCACCGAGCGGTTCCGCCATTACCTGGCAGCAGCCAAGTTCACCGCGTACACAGACAATAACCTGCTGACCCATCTAGATACGGCCAAGCTGGGCGCGTTGGAGCAGCGGTGGGTGACCAGGTTAGCCAACTACGATTTCACCATCAAGTACCGGGCCGGCCGTACCAACGTCAATGCCAATGCACTCTCCCGGATGCCCCACCTGTCGGAAGAGGGGCCAGAGGATGATGACCTCGAAGAGATCGAGTTGCCTGCATTTCACCGGCCATTCACTGAGAAGGTGCACGTCTACCAACAACGGGTGAACCTGGATCCGCTGCCCCGACAGGACTGGCAGGAAGCTCAGGACCAGGCACCTGCTGTCCGCCTGGTCAAGACTCTAGTGGAACAGGGTTCTGCTGGGATAGACCCTGCTGCCCCTGCCGAAGCCCAACGTCTGTGGCAAGAATGGACCCGGCTATACCTACACCAGGGGAAGTTGTATCGCGAGCTGATTAATCCAAAGACTCACGAGAAGATCCGCCAGCTGGTGATTCCCCAGGCTAACGTGCCCACCGTCCTGCAAGCATACCATGATGGTGCAGTGCACTTCGGGTGGAAGAAGCTAGAGATGTTGTTAAGAGAGCGGTTCTATTGGAGTGGAATGCGGGAATCTGTGGAGGCCTGGTGCCGAGAATGTGGCCCTTGCGCATTGAGAAGGAAGGACGAGGCCAGCCAGAAGGCACCCCTACACCCGATCATTACACACCAACCGCTGGAGCTGGTTGCCCTTGACCATGTAAAGCTCACCCCCAGCCGAAGTGGGTACACCTACGCTCTGACCATCGTAGACCACTACTCGAGGTTCCTGGTGGTTGTCCCAGTTAAGGACTTAACCGGCCGCACCGCTGCTAAGGCTTTCCAGGCTTATTTCTGTTGACCGCATTGGTACCCGGAGAGGGTGCTTACCGACCAGGGTCCGGCCTTTGAAGCAGAGGTATTCCAGGAATTCTGCCAGTTGTACGGCTGCAAGAAAATCCGGACCACGCCTTACCACGCCCAAACCAATGGCATTTGTGAAAAGATGAACCACTTGGTCCTGGGCCTCCTCAAGACGTTACCACTGGAAGAGCGGAACCTGTGGCTGGAGAATCTACCTGACCTGGTCGATATGTACAACAACATCCCTTCCAGCTCTACGAAATGCACTCCAGCATACCTGATGAGAGCTCGTCCCGGCCGGCTACCAGTGGATCTGGAAATGGGCTTGGAAGCTTCAGAAGCACTCCTGTCGACAGCTGAATGGGACACTCGGCGGAGGACACAGTACCGACAGGTCCAGGAGTATGTTGAAAAGAACTTGTGCCGGAGTCGGGGACAACAGGAGCAGTGCTTCAACAAGAAGGCGCCTGCCGGTTCCTTCCAACCTGGGGATGTAGTGCTGAAGCGGAAAAGAAGGGCCCACAAGCTGGATGATCAATGGGAAAAAACCCCGTATGTAGTCCAGCCCACAGGATGGGAGAATGGGAAGGCCTACCAGATCAGCCGTGACCAGGGGGGGACTTTGGCCACGGTTTCCCGAGACCACCTGAAGAAGTGCCCACCAGCATTGAGAGTAGCGGATGAGGCTCCAGTTCCCAGTCCAGTGGAGAAGGAAAAAGAGGTAATCCACACCATGATGGGTGATTTTCCAGCAGACTGGCCTACACAGAACGGTGCGGTGATCCTTCCAGTGATACTGTTCCCACAACCCGTGGATGAAGAAATGATGGAAACGGTTAACCGCGAGCCAGTGCCCAGGGATGTACCTGTACCCAGCTCCCCTACGCCTCCGCCTGCCCCACATGATAGCAGGGAGGAGGAACTGACTGTTCCCTCTGCCCCACTGCCTGTCACCACTGACACCGGATCCCGAAGGTCCACTCGCCCCAACCTAGGTAGACCCCCACTTAGGTACAGGGAAACTACTCTTTAAAAGGGGGGGGCTTTATGTGTTGAGTGTACCAGTTTGAAAGTTTTAAATGATAAGTAAAGATGATCAACCAAAGAAGTTTACCTGATTGAACCGTGATTAAACCGGCCGTTGCCGGCAACTGTTGTCCCCGTAGGGACTGTGCAACCATTGCGTAAGGAACTGCTTACGGACAAGCCCGAGAACTTGCAGGGCAACCACAAACTTAGTGCAATGTAAATAAAAATGTTTGTTGGCTTGACACCGTTACCGCCTCCGGAGAGGCTGATTTGGGAGGATGGGCCTGGAGGAAAGGGATGGCCTAGGCCCGCCACTACCGTAACCGGTGGCGATCCTCCGGGGGTTCAGGGGTCCCCTTGGACGTGGGCCCCCTGAAAGAGACAGAACCCGCTCGGGCAACTTGGTGCTGGACTGGGGTCAAGGGGTGCTGCCCGCTTCTTAGGGGCAGCATCAGGGCCAGGTTGTTTGGGTGGGAGAAGAGCGGAAGCTGTACCGTTGTAAAATGTTTATGATGCTTTTACATGTTTTACCGTTTTATTCTTTTTCAGTTGTGAAAATAAAACCGGTGATGGACGGGCAGCCCGCGGACGGTCTGCATTTTACTATAGGGGAATGTGGCGCCCTGGACAAGCCAGGTCGTCACAGGTACTACACCAACACGCTCTACACTCCGGCTAGGCACACCGAAGCTAAACACAAATCCTAGTTGCCTTCCTCCAGGGGCTGATGTCCACACCAGGGGGTGGGCCAGGCGGTTGATCCCACCCACCGAGGAGTTCACAGTCCTGGAGGCGGGAAAAGGAGTCAGATTAGAGATCAGTTTTGGAGTTAGAGAAGTGAAGAGGAGAGGAGACTGACCGTGTCCGTGTGTGTGGCCCGGGCACTCAGCAAGGTTGGCAGACGGTGGTGACCTTCTGCAGGAGAGGCTGATTGGAGTGAACCGTACGGACCGGGGATGGGCGGTGGCCCGCCGGTACCAGATCGGGGAGTGAAGAGAAGCCAGCACCATCCGGCAGGGCCTACGGACCCCGACCAGGCTAGGAGTCGCCGTAAAACCGGTCAAATCCGTTAGCGACAGGAACCTCCAGGGTTTCCCAGCAGTCAAGACCCGATTGAAGGCAACAGCTCACACCGTAGAGGGAAGCACAGTCACCGCCAAGGCTACAGTTCCCAGGGCCAGAGCCTGCGGGCAAAAGGGGCTCCCTCAGCATCCATCCAAGCTGGGGAGCGGGTTACCGGTGGGAAGCCCGCTAGATTTTGGGGGAATAAAAGGGGTCCACCACCACATCCCCACAGGTGCACACCCACCCATCAAAGAGAGCTATAAGCCAATACCACCTTCACATTGCCAGTGTACCAAGGACATGTTGAGCAACATGAAGGCGGCTGGGGTTATCCGTGACAGTTGTAGCCTTTGGGCAGCTCTGTTGATCCTGTTAAAAAAGAAGGACGGCACCACTCCCCGTATTGAGGAATCGCTAGCTGCATTGAGAACTGCAAATTATTTTTCTACCCTTGATCTCACTAGTCACTATTGGCAAGTGTCCGTTGCTGAGGCAGACCGGGAGAAGACCGCCTTCGCCACCCCTATGGGTCTCTGCGAGTTCAAAAGCATGCCCTTCGAGCTGTGCAATGCGCCAGGAACCTTCCAGAGGCTGATGGAATGCTGCTTGGGACAAGATTTTAGGGTGTATAAAAAGGGAGATTAGATCCCGTGATCCCAACGTATTGTTACACCTCTATAAATCACTTGTAAGGCTACATCTGGAATATGGGAACCAGTTTTGGGCTCCACATTTTAATAAGGACATTCAGAAGTTAGAGTCAGTTCAAAGGTGGGCAACTAGACTACTACAAGGAATGGAAGGCCTCCCATATGATGACAAGTTGAAAAAGTTATTAAGTGATTATTGGCTGCAATGGGGCTTTCTGGCTGGTGCCAGCCTCTCTTCTTAGCACACAGGAACCACAATCCCTACACCATGCTTCAATGGATTCTCTCATCCCAGCCCAGTAAAACTACATATTTTACACAGTCATAAGCAGCCAAAAGGGATCTATTCTATTCAATTGCAAATGATCTAGATAAGACTGAGAATAAGATACTGCACGGGACATAGCAGAGTTGGTCAAGTTGAGTGGAGATGAGTTTGCTATTTGGCACAGCTTTTTGCATCAATAAAGCAAGTAAAAGGTGTGAAAGATAAAAAAAAGGGTGAAAGTGTGAAAAGTGAATTGGCCAAATTGAGGTGCATATAAAGTTTTTGCTTTCTTTCAATTCACTAATGGGGCTCATTTGAATCAGGTGAATTGAGTTCTGCTTTTGGAAACTGGGTTAAGAAGGGGTGCACCGGTCCTGGAGGTACTGCAATACCAGGTCAATGCGTGGAGTGGACAGAGCAAGATTTTTTCCATCTCCTTGTTCTAAAAATCCATTTAATATATGGTCCCCAGAGAGGGGACGTATCAGATATTAAACTGATAAGAACAGATTTAATTTTTTTTTTTTTCTGTTTATCAGTAGGACTTCAAAATAACAAAGGTGATCGCCTCCCGTTGCCTGGGAACCGTCCAGGCACAAGAGGGCTATGTGTCACCAGAAGGCGCACACACTTCCTCAAGGCCGGCAGACGTGCAATCCCAGGCACCTTCCAGTACCGACCAAGGTAGCGTCCTCCGAAACTACACTTGATCTTAGCCAAAAGGCCGAGAAGCTATAACCCGAATTGGTTACGGCCTTGAGTGGCACCCTGGCCTATACTGGACACATCTTAGGGAGAGGGAGACAAACCCACGCCTACAGAAGACATTTTGTCACCCAAGCCAACCCTTGAAAAGGCTGTTTTGCAGAGCAAAAACAAGAAGAATGGTGCTTTTTGCAGCCGCCGCCCACTGCAATGAATCTGAATAACTCCTCCTTTTGGACACAAGCACCTCCCCTCCCCCTTGCAGTCTTTCCAATTCATGATACAAAAAGACGGACGGACAGGACAGGACAGGACAGGCTGCCTGACTTTCCGTCACTGCCACCCTTTGCCATCCTTGCCCGTAGAAAGCCCTTTCATCATCCCCAAACCCTAATCTTTTCCCTTCCCTTCCCAGATGCGTCTCACTCCCTTTCATTAGGAAGTGAGCGCAGCCTTTTCTCCGTTCTGCACATGCGCGACGTTAAACACAAATGCGCAGGCGTGCGTTCCATTACCCTCACTGCATTCCACTCCCATACAGGAAGTGGGCGCAGCTATTACTACGGTCGCACATAAAAGAACCCACGGCCACCACTGCACATAGCTGACTCCACCACAGGACACCCACTTCTACACCAACACAGGTAAGACAGGATCGGCACCTCTATGCTCCTGTTACAATCAGGCTCAGTCACCATGTGATAACGCTCTCAACTCTTTAGTTGCAGGCTCCCCTTGCTTCACCTCCACTGGCTGTGCTGCCATTTCCTCTCCCACCTGGAAGGTATACTTTATTCCACTATTTTCCTGTTTCTCTCTTCCCCCTTTTCCCATAACCTACTTTTATCTGCATTTGTGGGGTATCTATATGCTATTTACATCATAGTTTTATTCATTAATATGGAAGGGAAGAGTGCCCATGAGAGTGTTGAACTGCGGAGAGCAAGAGATTAAGCTGCTCCGATTTGCCACCATTGATAAGCTGTTCTCAGTAGATACACATGCTATCCAAACAGCAGCATCCACCATTGCTTCAGCCCACCCATTCAGTGACAGCTCACCAAGTCAGCCAGAGGAGTGGTGTAAGGAATTACACGTAGGCACTGACTCCACACCTTCACATCACAAGAAGGGGGTCTACAGGCTAGTGCAAGAATACGAGCAAGTCTTCAGCAAACATCCGCTAGACTTTTGAAGAATAAAAGGGGTCAAACACTACATCCCCACAAGTGCACACCCACCCATCAAAGAGAGATATAAGCCAAAACTACCTGCACATTACCAGTGTACCAAGGACATGTTGAGCAACATGAAGGAGGCTGGGGTTATCCGTGACAGTTGTAGCCTCTGGGCAGCTCCGTTGGTCCTGTTAAAGAAGAAGGACAGCACCACTCCCCTGTATTGAGGAATAGCTAGCTGCATTGAGAACTGCAAATTATTTTTCTACCCTTGATCTCACTAGTCGCTATTGGCAAGTGTCCGTTGCTGAGGCAGACCGGGAGAAGACCGCCTTTGCCACCCCGATGGGTCTCTGCGAGTTCAAAAGCATGCCCTTCGAGCTGTGCAATTTGCCAGGAACCTTCCAGAGGCTGATGGAATGCTGCTTGGGACACCGAAACTTTGAAACGGTACTGCTATACCTTTATGATGTTACTAGAAGGTGGCCCGATTCTACGCATCGGGTAGTCTAGAATTTACGTATTGTGTAGTTAATGTATGATTTTTGTTATATATATATATAGATGTTGTTGTGTGTAGTTACCAAGTGTTTGTGTAGGGGCTGTACATGTTCTGGGTGTTGTCTGGGTGTAGCGGGGGGTGAGAGCGGTGTTGTTTGTGTGTTGCGTTGTGTGTCGTTATTTGTGGAGCGCTGTGTGTCTGTATCGTTGTGTATGTGTGTTGCGCGGTTTGTGTGGGTGTGTGTGTGTGTTTTGGGGGGAGGTATGTTTTGTGCAATGTGTGTGTTGTGCGGTATGTGCGTATATTTGTGTGTGCCGCGGTGTTTGTGTGTTGGGTGTTGTGTGTCTGCGGCATTGAGTGTGTGTGTGAATCTGAGTGTTCGTGTGAGTGTGAGTGTGCGTGTGAGTGTGCGTTTGAGTCTGAGTGTGAGTGTGCATGTGAGTCTGAGTGTGAGTGTTTGTGTGAGTCTGAGTGTGAGTCTGAGTCTGAGTGAGTGAGTGTGAGTCTGAGTGAGTGAGTGTGAGTCTGAGTGTGAGTCTGAGTGTGAGTCTGAGTGTGAGTGTGCGTCTGAGTGTGAGTGTGCGTGTGAGTGAGTGTGAGTGTGCGTCTGAGTGTGCGTCTGAGTGTGCGTGTGAGTCTGAGTGTGAGTCTGAGTGTGAGTCTGAGTGTGAGTCTGAGTGAGTGTGAGACTGAGTGTGCGTGTGAGTCTGAGTCTGAGTGTGAGTGTGAATGTGAGTCTGAGTGTGCGTCTGAGTGTGAGTGTGCGTGTGAGTGAGTGTGCGTGTGAGTCTGAGTCTGAGTGTGAGTGTGAATGTGAGTCTGAGTGTGCGTCTGAGTGTGAGTGTGCGTGTGAGTGAGTGTGCGTGTGAGTCTGAGTGTGAGTCTGAGTGTGCGTGTGAGTCTGAGTGTGAGTGTGAGTCTGAGTGTAAGTCTGAGTGTGCGTGTGAGTCTGAGTGTGAGTCTGAGTCTGAGTGTGAGTCTGAGTGTGAGTCTGAATGTGAGTCTGAATGTGAGTCTGAATGTGAGTCTGAGTGTGAGTCTGAGTGTGAGTCTGAGTGAGTGTGAGTGTGAGTCTGAGTGTGAGTCTGAGTCTGAGTGTGAGTGAGTGTGAGTGAGTGTGAGTCTAAGTGTGAGTCTGAGTGTGAGTCTGAGTGTGCGTGTGAGTGTGCGTCTGAGTCTGAGTGTGAGTCTGAGTGTCCGTGTGAGTCTGAGTGTGAGTCTGAGTGTGAGTGTGCGTGTGAGTGAGTGTGCGTGTGAGTCTGAGTGTGAGTCTGAGTGTGCGTGTGAGTCTGAGTGTGAGTGTGAGTCTGAGTGTAAGTCTGAGTGTGCGTGTGAGTCTGAGTGTGAGTCTGAGTGTGAGTCTGAGTGAGTCTGAGTGTGAGTCTGAGTGTGAGTCTGAGTCTGAGTGTGAGTCTGAGTGTGAGTCTGAGTGTGAGTGAGTGTGAGTCTAAGTGTGAGTCTGAGTGTGAGTGTGAGTGTGGGTGTGGGTGTGGGTGTGAGTCTGAGTGTGAGTGTGCATGTGAGTCTGACTGTGACTCTGAGTCTGAGTGTGTGTCTGAGTGAGTGTGCGTGTGAGTGAGTGTGCGTCTGAGTGAGTGTGAGTGAGTGTGCGTGTGAGTGAGTGTGCGTGTGAGTCTGAGTGTGAGTGAGTGTGAGTCTAAGTGTGAGTGTGAGTGTGAGTGTGAGTCTGAGTCTGAGTGTGAGTGTGAGTCTGAGTGTGAGTGAGTGTGAGTCTAAGTGTGAGTCTGAGTCTGAGTGTGAGTGTGGGTGTGAGTGTGCGTGTGAGTCTGAGTGTGAGTGTTTGTGTGAGTCTGAGTGTGACTCTGAGTCTGAGTGTGCGTGTGAGTGAGTGTGCATCTGAGTGTGAGTCTGAGTGTGAGTCTGAGTGTGCGTGTGAGTCTGAGTCTGAGTCTGAGTGTGTGAGTGTGAGTCTGAGTGTGAGTCTGAGTGTGAGTGTGAGTCTGAGTGTGAGTCTGAGTGTGTGAGTGTGAGTCTGAGTGTGAGTGTGAGTCTGAGTGTGCGTGTGAGTCTGAGTCTGAGTGTGAGTCTGAGTGTGTGAGTGTGAGTCTGAGTGTGAGTGTGAGTCTGAGTGTGAGTGTGAGTCTGAGTGTGAGTCTGAGTGTGTGAGTGTGAGTCTGAGTATGAGTGAGTGTGAGTCTGAGTCTGAGTGTGAGTCTGAATGTGAGTCTGAATGTGAGTCTGAGTGTGAGTCTGAGTGTGTGTGAGTCTGAGTGTGAGTCTGAGTGTGAGTCTGAGTGTGAGTCTGAGTGTGAGTCTGAGTGTGAGTGTGAGTGAGTGTGAGTCTAAGTGTGAGTCTGAGTGTGAGTCTGAGTGTGCGTGTGAGTGTGCGTGTGAGTCTGAGTCTGAGTGTGAGTCTGAGTGTGCGTGTGCGTGTGAGTCTGAGTGTGCGTGTGAGTCTGAGTGTGCGTGTGAGTCTGAGTGTGAGTGTGAGTGTGAGTGTGGGTGTGGGTGTGAGTCTGAGTGTGAGTGTGCATGTGAGTCTGAGTGTGACTCTGAGTCTGAGTGTGTGTCTGAGTGAGTGTGCGTGTGAGTGAGTGTGCGTCTGAGTGAGTGTGAGTGAGTGTGCGTGTGAGTGAGTGTGCGTGTGAGTCTGAGTGTGAGTGAGTGTGAGTCTAAGTGTGAGTGTGAGTGTGAGTCTGAGTGTGAGTGTGAGTCTGAGTGAGTGAGTGTGAGTCTGAGTGAGTGAGTGTGAGTCTGAGTGTGAGTCTGAGTGTGAGTCTGAGTGTGAGTGTGCGTCTGAGTGTGAGTGTGCGTGTGAGTGAGTGTGAGTGTGCGTCTGAGTGTGCGTCTGAGTGTGCGTGTGAGTCTGAGTGTGAGTCTGAGTGTGAGACTGAGTGTGAGTCTGAGTGTGCGTGTGAGTCTGAGTCTGAGTCTGAGGGTGAGTGTGAATGTGAGTCTGAGTGTGCGTCTGAGTGTGAGTGTGCGTGTGAGTGAGTGTGCGTGTGAGTCTGAGTTTGAGTCTGAGTGTGCGTGTGAGTCTGAGTGTGAGTGTGAGTCTGAGTGTAAGTCTGAGTGTGCGTGTGAGTCTGAGTCTGAGTCTGAGTGTGAGTCTGAGTCTGTGAGTGTGAGTCTGAGTCTGTGAGTGTGAGTCTGAGTGTGAGTCTGAGTGTGAGTCTGAGTGAGTGTGAGTCTGAGTGAGTGAGTGTGAGTCTGAGTGTGAGTCTGAGTGTAAGTCTGAGTGTGCGTGTGAGTCTGAGTGTGAGTCTGAGTCTGAGTATGAGTGTGAGTGAGTGTGAGTGTGAGTCTGAGTGTAAGTCTGAGTGTGCGTCTGAGTCTGAGTGTGAGTGAGTGTGAGTGAGTCTGAGTCTGAGTGTGAGTGAGTGTGAGTCTGAGTCTGAGTGTGAGTGAGTGAGTCTGAGTGAGTGAGTGTGAGTGAGTGTGAGTCTGAGTGTGCGTGTGAGTGTGAGTGTGCGTGTGAGTGTGCGTGTGAGTCTGCGTGTGAGTGAGTGTGAGTCTGAGTGTGAGTGAGTGTGAGTCTGAGTGTGCGTGTGCGTGTGAGTCTGAGTGTGAGTGAGTGTGAGTCTGAGTCTGAGTGTGCGTGTGAGTGTGCGTGTGAGTGTGCGTGTGCATGTGAGTCTGAGTGTGAGTCTGAGTGTGAGTGTGAGTCTGAGTGTGAGTGTGCGTGTGAGTTTGAGTGTGAGTGTGAGTCTGAGTGTGAGTCTGAGTGTGAGTCTGAGTGTGAGTCTGAGTGTGAGTCTGAGTCTGAGTGAGTCTGAGTCTGAGTGAGTCTGAGTCTGAGTGAGTCTGAGTCTGAGTGAGTCTGAGTCTGAGTGTGCGTCTGAGTCTGAGTCTGAGTGTGCGTCTGAGTGTGAGTCTGAGTGTGAGTGGCGGCCAATCCGTGCGGGGGGGCGGATCCGAGGCGAGGCGAGCGGCCAATCCATGCGGGGGGAGGAGGCGAGGCGAGCGGCCAATCCGTGCGGGGGGGCGGGGCCATGGCAAGCCCAGCGGCCAATCAGCTTTGTGTCACCGTAAGGACACAATTTTGGAGCATGACAGACAGACAGACAGACAGATAGACAGACAGACAGACAGACAGAATAAGGCAATTATATATATAGATTGTTTATTCTAAAGCAAACAAGATTTTAGGGTGTATAAAAAGGGAGATTAGATCCGGTGATCCCAACGTATTGTTACCCCTCTATAAATCACTTGTAAGGCCACATCTGGAATATGGGGTAAAGTCCTGAGCAGGTTGATAACCATTGGTTTGAGCATGGTAGGGTGTAGTGCGCATCTTCCTGCATCGGTAAAAGCTGCAGAAGTCCTTGAAGATTTCCGCTTCAAAGGCTGTGCCTTGATCTGTGAGGACTCTCTCTGAGTAGCCATGAGGTCTGCATAAGTGTGCTTGGAAGACCTTCGCTGCAGTATGGGCCATTAGATCTTTGACTTGTACCACAACCATAAATCTCGAGTAGTTGTCTACCATCGTAAGTGCATACGTGAGCTCGCCTCGATATTCTGCAACAAAACTCCCTTTTTCGATTTCAGTTTCAGCAAACACTCCTCTTCCTGTAGAAAATATTTATCATTACCTAAGACAGTCATTCTAATGCATGACAATATTAAGGCAATTTAGTTAAAACTTGTTTTAACTCACCTTTAAGGGGATTGATGTATTTCATGGTCAATCCAGGTTTGTCAGTGATGGCACTGACATAATGTATGGCGTCTTTTTCGGGCGTTATCCTTTGCCTTTTCATTGTGAAAATCCAGTTGCCTATATCAAAGCAAATTCTACTACTTGTAAAGTATGCAGAAAATGAAATGTAGAACATATAACATCAACTGCTTAGGAACGCATCATAGGTTAGTACTTAAAAGGATATTGTCATGTTCTAGTCATAATGCAAGCTGGACATTTTTCATGTTACCCTGTAATCGCCGGCCTGTTCTAATGCTCACAAGCCAAGATATAGGCTCAGCTGCTAAGGCTTCCCTCTGCCTTCTGAATGAAACTTGAATATGTCTGGGTCACTGTGTATATAGCAGGTGCTCAGAAAAAATAAGAGTCAATTCAATAGAAATAGCTCTGGCACACTATAGTGATCAATAACGTAAGAAAAGAACTCTTGGAATGCTGAAAATTCTTTATTTGTGCAAAAGGATAATTCATCCAACGTTTCGACCTTGTTTTTAGGTCTTTATCAAGGATAAAGTTATCTAAGATCATAAAGGGTTACAAAACCATATAAACACGTAATTAGTACATAGTACAACATAACAGTACAATATATTGCTACTTGAGAGTACAATGGGTCAAATGACCATGATGCACATACAAAAAATTTTTCCAAAGCCATAGTGAAAACATTTGTACTGAGGAAAGAAAATTTCCACATGACCTATCTGGAGAAACATTCTGGATCAAACAACCAAAAATAGTCAAGCAGGTAAATACACACCTATATGGATAACAGGATGATATGTGTTCAATTGTATAGCGTCATTGCCATTAAGGTACAAATGGAAAACTTGCAATCCTATATAGTGAAGGAAATGAACACATATCATATCAAAGAACACAGGAACATGGGTGTGAGAAAAACCTCAATGTTTATACTTTGTTCTTTATAATGGTGTGAACATGTATATGTCTCAGTACCTTATGCACTTGAGAATTCTAGTGAGTAGATCATGAAAGCCTATTTCAGAACTGGAATCGGTAAATAATTGTAGGTGGAATCTAAATGAAAAGATGGTACAAGTGTTATCATGACTAGAGATGAGCGAACCGGTCGCGGTTCGGCTCGAGGTTGGTTCGCCGAACGGACCTCCCGTTCGAGTTCGGTTCGTCGAACGTTCGACGAACCGAACTCGAGCCAATAGGAAACAATGGCAGGCAATCACAAACACAGAAAAACACCTAGAAAACACCCTCAAAGGTGTCCTAAAGGTGACAAACAACTCAAACACATTGGAAAGTGACAAGGACATATACTCATGCGAAAACAAAACAGCTGGACAAGGAAAAAGAGGAGGACACACAGATATATGAGTATATGCAAGGAAACATCGATTCCATTAATGTGCAACTTGAGCCCTGCTCATTCTTGGCTTCCAATCTTGATAAATTGCCTGAGCTCGCCACGTACGTCTTGGGGATCTTGTCGTGTCCTGCAGCCAGCGTTCTCTCGGAACCTGTCTTCAGTGCTGCTGTGGGTCTGCTGGCAGATAAGCACACGTGTCTGTCCACTGACAATGTGGACATGGCTCTCAGAGGACTTTTCTTCCCCTGGGTCAGCCAGGGGACGGGAAAGGCACGCGTATTTTTGAGAGTGCTTCATGCAAAGCATCTTTTTCTTTTTCAAAAGGGAGCTCAACCGATGCCAGTCAAGTGGGGTGTGTGTGGCCCAGTGAGTGGAAACGAGGGAGACTGTGGTTGGAGTCCCCTCGCTGTGTCTCTAAAAGAACCAAGATGAACAAGTCATGGCTCTCAGAGGACTTTTCTTCCCCTGGGTCAGCCAGGGGACGGGAAAGGCACGCGTATTTTTGAGAGTGCTTCATGCAAAGCATCTTTTTCTTTTTCAAAAGGGAGCTCAACCGATGCCAGTCAAGTGGGGTGTGTGTGGCCCAGTGAGTGGAAACGAGGGAGACTGTGGTTGGAGTCCCCTCGCTGTGTCTCTAAAAGAACCAAGATGAACAAGTCATGGCTCTCAGAGGACTTTTCTTCCCCTGGGTCAGCCAGGGGACGGGAAAGGCACGCGTATTTTTGAGAGTGCTTCATGCAAAGCATCTTTTTCTTTTTCAAAAGGGAGCTCAACCGATGCCAGTCAAGTGGGGTGTGTGTGGCCCAGTGAGTGGAAACGAGGGAGACTGTGGTTGGAGTCCCCTCGCTGTGTCTCTAAAAGAACCAAGATGAACAAGTCATGGCTCTCAGAGGACTTTTCTTCCCCTGGGTCAGCCAGGGGACGGGAAAGGCACGCGTATTTTTGAGAGTGCTTCATGCAAAGCATCTTTTTCTTTTTCAAAAGGGAGCTCAACCGATGCCAGTCAAGTGGGGTGTGTGTGGCCCAGTGAGTGGCAACGAGGGAGACTGTGGTTGGAGTCTCCTCGCTGTGTCTCTAAAAGAACCAAGATGAACAAGTCATGGCTCTCAGAGGACTTTTCTTCCCCTGGGTCAGCCAGGGGACGGGAAAGGCACGCGTATTTTTGAGAGTGCTTCATGCAAAGCATCTTTTTCTTTTTCAAAAGGGAGCTCAACCGATGCCAGTCAAGTGGGGTGTGTGTGGCCCAGTGAGTGGAAACGAGGGAGACTGTGGTTGGAGTCCCCTCGCTGTGTCTCTAAAAGAACCAAGATGAACAAGTCATGGCTCTCAGAGGACTTTTCTTCCCCTGGGTCAGCCAGGGGACGGGAAAGGCACGCGTATTTTTGAGAGTGCTTCATGCAAAGCATCTTTTTCTTTTTCAAAAGGGAGCTCAACCGATGCCAGTCAAGTGGGGTGTGTGTGGCCCAGTGAGTGGCAACGAGGGAGACTGTGGTTGAAGTCCCCTCGCTGTGTCTCTAAAAGAACCAAGATGAACAAGTCATGGCTCTCAGAGGACTTTTCTTCCCCTGGGTCAGCCAGGGGACGGGAAAGGCACGCGTATTTTTGAGAGTGCTTCATGCAAAGCATCTTTTTCTTTTTCAAAAGGGAGCTCAACCGATGCCAGTCAAGTGGGGTGTGTGTGGCCCAGTGAGTGGCAACGAGGGAGACTGTGGTTGGAGTCCCCTCGCTGTGTCTCTAAAAGAACCAAGATGAACAAGTCATGGCTCTCAGAGGACTTTTCTTCCCCTAGGTCAGCCAGGGGACGGGAAAGGCACGCGTATTTTTGAGAGTGCTTCATGCAAAGCATCTTTTTCTTTTTCAAAAGGGAGCTCAACCGATGCCAGTCAAGTGGGGTGTGTGTGGCCCAGTGAGTGGCAACGAGGGAGACTGTGGTTGGAGTCCCCTCGCTGTGTCTCTAAAAGAACCAAGATGAACAAGTCATGGCTCTCAGAGGACTTTTCTTCCCCTGGGTCAGCCAGGGGACGGGAAAGGCACGCGTATTTTTGAGAGTGCTTCATGCAAAGCATCTTTTTCTTTTTCAAAAGGGAGCTCAACCGATGCCAGTCAAGTGGGGTGTGTGTGGCCCAGTGAGTGGCAACGAGGGAGACTGTGGTTGGAGTCCCCTCGCTGTGTCTCTAAAAGAACCAAGATGAACAAGTCATGGCTCTCAGAGGACTTTTCTTCCCCTGGGTCAGCCAGGGGACGGGAAAGGCACGCGTATTTTTGAGAGTGCTTCATGCAAAGCATCTTTTTCTTTTTCAAAAGGGAGCTCAACCGATGCCAGTCAAGTGGGGTGTGTGTGGCCCAGTGAGTGGCAACGAGGGAGACTGTGGTTGGAGTCCCCTCGCTGTGTCTCTAAAAGAACCAAGATGAACAAGTCATGGCTCTCAGAGGACTTTTCTTCCCCTGGGTCAGCCAGGGGACGGGAAAGGCACGCGTATTTTTGAGAGTGCTTCATGCAAAGCATCTTTTTCTTTTTCAAAAGGGAGCTCAACCGATGCCAGTCAAGTGGGGTGTGTGTGGCCCAGTGAGTGGCAACGAGGGAGACTGTGGTTGGAGTCCCCTCGCTGTGTCTCTAAAAGAACCAAGATGAACAAGTCATGGCTCTCAGAGGACTTTTCTTCCCCTGGGTCAGCCAGGGGACGGGAAAGGCACGCGTATTTTTGAGAGTGCTTCATGCAAAGCATCTTTTTCTTTTTCAAAAGGGAGCTCAACCGATGCCAGTCAAGTGGGGTGTGTGTGGCCCAGTGAGTGGCAACGAGGGAGACTGTGGTTGGAGTCCCCTCGCTGTGTCTCTAAAAGAACCAAGATGAACAAGTCATGGCTCTCAGAGGACTTTTCTTCCCCTGGGTCAGCCAGGGGACGGGAAAGGCACGCGTATTTTTGAGAGTGCTTCATGCAAAGCATCTTTTTCTTTTTCAAAAGGGAGCTCAACCGATGCCAGTCAAGTGGGGTGTGTGTGGCCCAGTGAGTGGAAACGAGGGAGACTGTGGTTGGAGTCCCCTCGCTGTGTCTCTAAAAGAACCAAGATGAACAAGTCATGGCTCTCAGAGGACTTTTCTTCCCCTGGGTCAGCCAGGGGACGGGAAAGGCACGCGTATTTTTGAGAGTGCTTCATGCAAAGCATCTTTTTCTTTTTCAAAAGGGAGCTCAACCGATGCCAGTCAAGTGGGGTGTGTGTGGCCCAGTGAGTGGAAACGAGGGAGACTGTGGTTGGAGTCCCCTCGCTGTGTCTCTAAAAGAACCAAGATGAACAAGTCATGGCTCTCAGAGGACTTTTCTTCCCCTGGGTCAGCCAGGGGACGGGAAAGGCACGCGTATTTTTGAGAGTGCTTCATGCAAAGCATCTTTTTCTTTTTCAAAAGGGAGCTCAACCGATGCCAGTCAAGTGGGGTGTGTGTGGCCCAGTGAGTGGCAACGAGGGAGACTGTGGTTGGAGTCCCCTCGCTGTGTCTCTAAAAGAACCAAGATGAACAAGTCATGGCTCTCAGAGGACTTTTCTTCCCCTGGGTCAGCCAGGGGACGGGAAAGGCACGCGTATTTTTGAGAGTGCTTCATGCAAAGCATCTTTTTCTTTTTCAAAAGGGAGCTCAACCGATGCCAGTCAAGTGGGGTGTGTGTGGCCCAGTGAGTGGCAACGAGGGAGACTGTGGTTGGAGTCCCCTCGCTGTGTCTCTAAAAGAACCAAGATGAACAAGTCATGGCTCTCAGAGGACTTTTCTTCCCCTGGGTCAGCCAGGGGACGGGAAAGGCACGCGTATTTTTGAGAGTGCTTCATGCAAAGCATCTTTTTCTTTTTCAAAAGGGAGCTCAACCGATGCCAGTCAAGTGGGGTGTGTGTGGCCCAGTGAGTGGCAACGAGGGAGACTGTGGTTGGAGTCCCCTCGCTGTGTCTCTAAAAGAACCAAGATGAACAAGTCATGGCTCTCAGAGGACTTTTCTTCCCCTGGGTCAGCCAGGGGACGGGAAAGGCACGCGTATTTTTGAGAGTGCTTCATGCAAAGCATCTTTTTCTTTTTCAAAAGGGAGCTCAACCGATGCCAGTCAAGTGAGGTGTGTGTGGCCCAGTGAGTGGCAACGAGGGAGACTGTGGTTGGAGTCCCCTCGCTGTGTTATACATGCTTTTAGAAGGGCATGACATGGCTTGGAGGTTGACTTTCATAAAATGCAAACTGTTGGCTACCAAAATGCTGCCTTTCCAACAACTGTGGTTATAGGCAATGAGGAACATACTGATGAAGATGAGACGCAGATACCCGATTGGGATGACAACTTAAATATTCGGTCAGGGCAAGAAGAGGCTCGGTCTGAGGGGGAGGGTAGTGCAAACACAACAATTGATGATGAAGTTCTAGATCCCACCTACTGTCAACCCCCAGTCAGGCACTCGAGGAGGTCAACAGAGGCGGTGGAGGAGGATGCAACCGACGACGAAATTACCTTGCGCCTTCCTGGACAGAGTCGGAGCACTGGTAGCACGTCTACAACTGCATCCTCAGCCACCACTCTGCCTATGAGCATTATTCGGGGTGCATCAACAGGTCGCATGGCCTCTAAGCCTTGCCTAGCCTGTTCCTTTTTTGACATAGAAAAAGATCGCCCAAATCATGTGATATGTAAAATTTGTCATGATTCTCTTAGTAGAGGTCAAAACCTCAGCAGTTTGACAACTTCTTCCATGAATCGTCACATGAATAAATATCATAGGTCCCGGTGGGAAGCTCACTGTGCTGCAATGCGGCCTAGCGGAGCGAACCATCCACCGCCCGCCCCTTCCAGTGCATCCGCGCGCTCTTCATCTTCTAGGACTGTGGGGACAGCTGTCACACCTGTTTTTCCACGCAAAACTTCCACCACTGTAACCGCAACAGGCAGTTTGCTTGGTAGGTCGTCAGTTGGTTTGGAAGGGGAAACAAGTGAGTGTGTACAGCTCTCTCAGACATCGATAGCACCTACGTTGGATGAAGGCAACATCATGTCTCCGCCTGCACTTTCCTCACAAACCTGCATTTTTCCAGGGACACCCTACTCAACACCGTCTACACACAGCAGCCAGATCTCTGTCCCTCAGATGTGGTCAAATAAAAGGCCACTTCCTCCGACCCATGACAAAGCTAAGAGGTTGACTCTATCCCTCTGTAAGCTGTTGGCTACCGAAATGCTGCCTTTCCGCCTAGTGGACACACAGGATTTTAGAGACCTTATGTCTGTCGCTGTGCCCCAGTACCAGATGCCTAGTCGCCACTACTTCTCTAAGAAAGGTGTGCCCGCGCTACACCAGCATGTCGCACACAACATCACCGCTTCCTTGAGAAACTCTGTGTGTGAACGGGTGCATTTCACCACCGATACTTGGACCAGTAAGCATGGACAGGGACGTTACATGTCGCTGACTGGGCACTCGGTAACTATGTTGATAGATGGTGAAGGGTCTGCTGCACAAGTCTTGCCGTCCCCACGACTTGTGTGTCAATCCTCTGTCTGTCCAAGTTCCGCCACTGCTTCTGCATCCTCCACCTCATCTGGGTCCTCCACCTCCGCCCCAAGCCTGCCTGGTCAGGCCACCAGCGTTCTCACTGCGCAGAAGGAATCACGCACCCCTCATTACTATGCTGGCAGCAGAGCGCAACGGCATCAGGCGGTCTTTAGCTTGACATGTCTTGGGAATAAGAGTCACACAGCTGAGGAGTTGTGGTCAGCTCTGCGGTCCGAGTTTAATAAATGGTTGTCTCCACTCAACCTGCAGCCTGGTAAGGCCGTGTGCGACAATGCTGCAAACCTGGGTGCGGCCCTTCGCCTGGGCAAGGTGACACACGTGCCTTGTATGGCTCACGTGTTGAACCTTGTTGTCCAGCAATTTTTAACACACTATCCCGGCCTAGATGGCCTTCTGACCAGGGCACGTAAACTGTCTGCAGTGCTCACTTCCGCCGTTCAACCGCCGCAGCTGAGCGACTTGCATCGCTCCAGAAGTCTTTCGGCCTGCCGGTTCATCGCCTGAAATGCGATGTGGCGACACGCTGGAATTCAACTCTCCACATGTTACAGCGACTGTGGCAGCACCGGCGAGCCCTGGTGCAATACGTCATGATGGGCCAACGAGATGCAGAAGTGGGGCAGATCACCCTGATGGAGTGATCTCAGATCAAGGACCTATGCACCGTTCTGCACAGTTTCGACATGGCGACGAATATGTTTAGCGCTGACAATGCCATTATCAGCATGACGATTACAGTCATTTACATGCTGGAGCACACGCTAAACACTATTCGGAGTCAGGGGGTGGGACAACAGGAAGGGGAGGAACTACAGGAGGATTCATATGCGCAAGACACAACAACATCACCAAGGTCCAGACGTTCATCATCACCAACGCGGCAGGCATGGGACCATGGGGGACAGGGATCAACAAGGGCGCATGGTAGCAGGCGAGATGTTGAGGAAGGTGCAGGAGGACATGAAGATATGGAGGACGAACTGTCCATGGACATGGAAGACTCAGCGGATGAGGGAGACCTTGGTCAAAATTCAGTTGAAAGAGGTTGGGGGGAGATGTCAGAGGAAGAAAGAACGGTTAGCACCTCTATGCCACAAACACAGCGTGGACTTGGTCCGCATGGCTGCGCAAGACACATGAGTGCCTTCTTGTTGCACTACCTCCAACATGACCCTCGGATTGTCAAAATTAGAAGTGATGATGACTACTGGCTTGCCACACTATTAGATCCCCGGGACAAGTCCAAATTTTGTGACATAATTCCACCCATAGAAAGGGACGCACGTATGCTGGAGTATCAGCATAAGCTGTTACTCGATCTTAGCTCGGCTTTTACACCAAACAACCGTGCAGGTGAAGGGAGTGATTCTCCCAGTTGTAACTTGACAAACATGGGACGGCATCGTCATCTTCAACAGTCTACCCGTACCAGTAGGACCGTATCTGGTGCTGGTAACAGCAATTTTATGGAATATTTTCATAATTTTTTTAGACCCTCCTTTGCAAGGCCACCAGAGACAACAAGTCTGACACATAGTCAACGGATGGAGAGGATGATACAGGAGTATCTCGAAATGAACATCGATGCAATGACTTTGCAAATGGAGCCTTGCTCCTTTTGGGCTTCAAATCTAGAAAAATTGACAGAGCTCTCCAGTTACGCCTTGGAGATTTTGTCGTGTGCAGCTGCCAGCGTTGTCTCTGAACGTGTCTTCTTCAGTGCTGCTGGGTGTGTGCTGACAGATAAGCGCACGCGTCTGTCCAGTGACAATGTGGACACACTGACGTTCATCAAAATGAACAAGTCATGGATCCAGAAGGAATTTACTACCCCTGTGTCATCCTGGGGAGAGTAAATGCTTGTGGATTTGGAATGTGCTTGATGCAAATCAAAACATCCTGTTTGCAACTAGGGCACAAGTGCTGCCACTGATGGGGTGTCTGTGTGCCCAATGTTGGGAAAAAAGGTAGACTCCGCTTGGAGTAACCCTTGCTTGATGTGTTTTTTAAAAATGATACAAGATGAACAGATCTGAAGGCAAGATGAAGGCAACATCATGTCTCCGCCTGCACTTTTCTCACAAACCTGCATTTTTCCAGGGACACCCTACTCAACACCGTCTACAGACAGCAGCCAGATCTCTTTCCCTCAGATGTGGTCAAATAAAAGGCCACTTACTGCGACCCATGACAAAGCTAAGTGGTTGACTCTATCCCTCTGTAAGCTGTTGGCTACCGAAATGCTGCCTTTACGCGTAGTGGACACACAGGATTTTACAGACCTTATGTCTGTCGCTGTGCCCCAGTACCACATGCCCAATCACCACTGCTTCTCCAAGAAAAGCATGCCCGCGCTACACCAGCATGTCGCACACAACATCACCACTTCCTTGAGAAAATCTGTGTGCGACAGGGTGCATTTCAACACAGATACTTGGACCAGTAAGCATAGACAGGGTCATTACATGTCACTGACTGGGCACTGGCAAACTATGGTGAGAGATGGAGAAGGGTCTGCTGTACAAGTCTTGCCGTCCCCACGAGTTGTTTCAATCCTTGTTCTGTATGTAGAAGTTAATACACTGCTTCTGCCTCTTCAACCTCGTGTGGGTCCTCTACCTTGGCGCAAACCCTGTGTGGTCAGGCCACCCTTCCTTGCAACTGCGCACAAGGACTACCACACACCTCCTTACTATGCTGGCAGCAGAGCTCAATGCCATCAGGCGGTCAAAGCTTTACTTTGAAATGTATGGGAAATGTGAGTCACACCGCTATTACAGAGAATAGTAGTCAGGCAGGGTCAAAACATTAATTGAGGAACAGGAACAGAATGGGACGGCCAGGAAAGAATCAGAAAACAAGCAGAGTTGAAATGCGTATCGGCCAACAAGGTACATAAACAGCAAGCAGGAAAAGTAGTCAGGTAACAAGCACACAAAATCATAAAACTGAACTGGGGGTAAAATTAACCAGAGGTTCATAGCTATGTCTGGCAGTGGTCTGCAGACAGGATGGGCATAAAAAAGGGTGTGGTGTCTTCCCATTGGTTGTAGCTGAATGATGGTATTTCATCTGTGAGATACCCACCAGCTACATTCAGCCAGAGATTCTGCATCTGTCAAGGTAATGCAGCCCAGTGGGTGAGCATAACCTGCGTCCACCTGCGCCGCTGGCATCGACTACTCTCACATCATCAGCACTATTCATGAAAGGAACACGTTGTCACCTGGCAACCGGAGTACAAATTGACGGAGCGGACTACGTTGGTGACTTAACAGCCGTGTGCGGCAATGATGCAAACCTGGCTGCGGGCCATCCTCAGGGCAATGTGACACACGTGCCTTTTAGGGCTCACGTGTTGAACCGAATTCGCCAGCAATTTTTAAAACACCATCACGGCCTACATGGCCTTGTGCAGTGGGCACGCTCGCTATGTGCTCACTTCCATCGTGCGCACACAGCAGCTCAACAACTTTCATCACTCCGGAAGTCTTAGGGTCTGGCAGTTAAACGCCGTAAATGCGATGTTTCGACACGCAGGAATTGGAATCTGCACATGTTGCAGCGTGTGTGGCAGCACCGCAGAGCCCTGCTGAAATACGGTAAGACATATAGCCTGGGATAACTTGATCCAGAGGTGGTGCAGATCACGCTGCTGGAGTGGTGTCAGATCAAGGACCTATGCACCCTGCTACACAGTTTTGAAATGTCGACGAAGATGTTTAGCACTGGCAATGTCATTCTCAGCGTGAAAATTCTGGTCATCTACATGATGGAGCACACTGTAATTATTATTCTGAGTCAGGTGTTGGGACAAGAGGAAGGGGAGGAAGTACAGGAGGAGTCATATGCGGAAGGGATAACAAGATCTACGAGGTCCAGATGGTCAGCGGCACCTATGCGGCATTCATGGTGAGGGAGAGGGATTAACAAGGGCGCATAGTATCAGCAAAAAGTGTTGATGAAAGTGCAGGAGCCCATGAAGAAATGGAGGACGAACTGGCGATGGGCATGGAAGACTCAGCAGATGAGTGAGAGCTTGCTCACATTTCGGTTGTGCGAGGTTGTGGGTAGAGGGCAGAGGAAGGATGCACGATTCTCACCTCTCTGCCACCAACACACCAAGGACTTGGTCCTCCTGGATGCACAAGACACATGAGCGCCTTCTTGCTGCACTACCTACATGACCCTCGGATTGTATGAATTTGAACTAATCCTGAATACTGGGTTGCCACACTGTTAGATCCCCGGTACAAGACAAAATTTGGCGAACTAATTCCTGCCATAGAAATAGACGCACGTATACAGGAGTATCTGCAGAATGTGGTACGCAATCTTAGATCTACTTGTCCACTAAACACCAGTGCTGCACAGAGTGAATCTCAACGCTTTGTCATGGATAGGAGGAAATGGTCTTTTACTTGTCCACATCGGAGGGACCGAGGGATGGCTGCTGTGCTGAGATGGCGTTGAGTACGGTGTCCCTGCACAGTTGCACTTTTGGTCATATCCCAAAATGAGTTGAAAAAGGACAGATGCTGTTGGAAAGGGGAACAGGTGTGTTGGAAAGGGGAAAAAAGTTTTGGTCCGTGGATTTGGTGGTTAAGCAACTGTAACATTTGCTGAAGAAACAACATCTGTTACAGTGGGACTGGCAGATTTGGATAAAGTGGTATATAATCTGTGACCGCTATATAACGAAAATTAATAAGAAAAGAAAGAGAAAGGTATATATCCCCATCACCAGTCAGTGTCCACCGTGCTCCCAGTTGGAAAAGGAGAGGTTGGCAACTTGAAGGTTTGGTGGAGGATACAGAGCTGTGTGGCTATGAAACTAATAGTAGCCTGAACCGAGTTAGACGCCATTCGATCTGGAGACTGTGAGCCCTGTTAGCGTCACAGGGTCCACATGCCCACCCAGCCCAGGAACTCCCTGTTAACAACACAGGGGCCATTGAGTACGCTGACCGTGTGCGTAGGGGCCACACCTGTGGACAGCAGGCGCATCAGCAGCAGCAGGCCTGTTAATGCCACTGGGCTGCACAAGCAGGACTGTTAGGACAGGAGCTGGTCTTAACCGTTCTGCGTTACCAACTGTGGTGGTGGCCTGCATCCACCACCCGATCCCTGCCTACCTCTGGCCTAAAGCCGCAATGGGTTCAACACATGGAGGTGTGCTCTTTCGGAGCATAATAGAAGACTGCGCACCTCCTGGTTGGCTCCAGCCCCTTTTATAACCTGGGTCCGCCCCAAACCAGGGTGAACCACAATGCACCTCCTGGAGACAAAAGTAGAGTGACACGTCATGAGTGGCATAACTAGCGTCCTATTTGGAAACGCAACTTCAATGATGACCTCATGGCTGCCATGACCCAAACACCTCACCAGTCATCGTCTGAGCATCAATAATGCGGTGACAAGTCATAGGTGTGGGCCTCTGCAAGCCATTTGGGAGGACACCTGATGCCCTGTGGTCTATATGGGACCCCCACATCAGGGCCAGGGCCAAAGAGTTCATTACCGGACCTAGTCTCTGATGCAGGAAGTGCCTGAGCATGCTCAGTAGCATGAAATACAGTCTCTGAAAAAAGACTATCAGCTTTAGCATGGTGTCTATGCCCAAAACAGGACTTAGACCCGGCACGGAATGCAAGCACCTGTGCAAAGAGGCTTTTCACACTTAGTGTGGGAGCATGCGCTGTATCCCGAAATGAAAACTTAGCGTCAGGAATGGCACAGTCAGGCTGAGCATACTCACTAGGCGAAACACTGTAATTATGCTGCAGCTGGGGTACATCGGCACACGCATGCGCACTAGCTGCCTCTCCACACTTAGACGTGGAGGGGAAATTTGTCTTGGAGATGCTGTCTATGAAAAGAAGGAAAAGCTAAAGGAAGCCTGACTTTCTATCCCTCCGAATTATGAAATGCAGCAATGAATTCCATGAGTTTGCTATAACATTAGCGTAGCAAAATGTGCATGAGGGTGTGATGTAGAGGTGCTAGAAATAGCTTGTCACCAGTGGGGCACTAATGGAATACAACAGCCAGTTCTATGATGCCACAAAATGGCAGTATTTTGTGCTATCATTATAGCTTATTAAAAACAGAGCACGAGGTTGTCATGCAGAGGTGCTGCACATAGATTTGCAGTAGTGTGAATTGACAAAAGTACAATAGCCACGTTTAGGATACAACTAGGTACAGTGAGTGTTTGCTAGTAAAATTGCTTAGTTTAAAAAAGTTGTAGTGTGCAATGCAGGCAGACGTGCTATGCAAATGTCTTTGCACTAGTGGGACTATAGCAAAGTCCAAAAGCCACGTATAGAATGCCACTAGGTACACTGAGTGTGTGCTAGTATAATGGCTTCGTTATAATTTGTTGGAGTGTGCAACGCAGGCAGATGCGCTCTGCAAATGTCTTGGCACTAGTGGGACTATAGCAAAGTCCAATAGCCACGTATAGGATGCCACTAGGTACACTGTGTGTTTGCTAGTATAATGGATGAGTTTAAAAAAGATAGAGTGTGCAATGCAGGCAGACGTGCTGCAAATAACGTTCCAATACTGTGAATTGACAAAAGTACAATAGCCACGTTTAGGATACAACTAGGTACAGTGAGTGTTTGCTAGTATAATGGCTTCGTTATAATTAGTTGGAGTGTGCAACGCAGGCAGATGCGCTCTGCAAATGTCTTGGCACTAGTGGGACTATAGCAAAGTCCAATAGCCACGTATAGGATGCCACTAGGTACACTGACTGTTTGGTAGTATAATGGCTGAGTTTAAAAAAGTTAGAGTGTGCAATGCAGGCAGACGTGCTGCAAATAACGTTCCAATACTGTGAATTGACAAAAGTACAATAGCCACGTTTAGGATGCCACTAGGTACAGTGAGTGTTTGCTAGTATAATGGCTGAGTTTAAAAAAGTTAGAGTGTGCAATGCAGGCAGACGTGCTGCAAATAACGTTCCAATACTGTGAATTGACAAAAGTACAATAGCCACGTTTAGGATGCCACTAGGTACACTGACTGTTTGCTAGTATAATGGCTGAGTTTAAAAAAGTTAGAGTGTGCAATGCAGGCAGACGTGCTGCAAATAACGTTCCAATACTGTGAATTGACAAAAGTACAATAGCCACGTTTAGGATGCCACTAGGTACACTGACTGTTTGGTAGTATAATGGCTGAGTTTAAAAAAGTTAGAGTGTGCAATGCAGGCAGACGTGCTGCAAATAACGTTCCAATACTGTGAATTGACAAAAGTATAATAGCCACGTTTAGGATGCCACTAGGTACACTGACTGTTTGGTAGTATAATGGCTGAGTTTAAAAAAGTTAGAGTGTGCAATGCAGGCAGACGTGCTGCAAATAACGTTCCAATACTGTGAATTGACAAAAGTACAATAGCCACGTTTAGGATACAACTAGGTACAGTGAGTGTTTGCTAGTATAATGGCTGAGTTTAAAAAAGTTAGAGTGTGCAATGCAGGCAGACGTGCTGCAAATAACGTTCCAATACTGTGAATTGACAAAAGTACAATAGCCACGTTTAGGATACAACTAGGTACAGTGAGTGTTTGCTAGTATAATGGCTGAGTTTAAAAAAGTTAGAGTGTGCAATGCAGGCAGACGTGCTGCAAATAACGTTCCAATACTGTGAATTGACAAAAGTACAATAGCCACGTTTAGGATGCCACTAGGTACAGTGAGTGTTTGCTAGTATAATGGCTGAGTTTAAAAAAGTTAGAGTGTGCAATGCAGGCAGACGTGCTGCAAATAACGTTCTAATACTGTGAATTGACAAAAGTACAATAGCCACGTTTAGGATGCCACTAGGTACAGTGAGTGTTTGCTAGTATAATGGCTGAGTTTAAAAAAGTTAGAGTGTGCAATGCAGGCAGACGTGCTGCAAATAACGTTCCAATACTGTGAATTGACAAAAGTACAATAGCCACGTTTAGGATGCCACTAGGTACACTGACTGTTTGCTAGTATAATGGCTGAGTTTAAAAAACTTGGAGTGTGCAATGCAGGCAGATGTGCTCTGCAAATGTCTTGGCACTAGTGGGACTATAGCAAAGTCCAATAGCCACGTATAGGATGCCACTAGGTACACTGAGTGTGTGCTAGTATAATGGCTTCGTTATAATTTGTTGGAGTGTGCAACGCAGGCAGATGCGCTCTGCAAATGTCTTGGCACTAGTGGGACTATAGCAAAGTCCAATAGCCACGTATAGGATGCCACTAGGTACACTGAGTGTTTGCTAGTATAATGGCTTCGTTATAATTAGTTGGAGTGTGCAACGCAGGCAGATGCGCTCTGCAAATGTCTTGGCACTAGTGGGACTATAGCAAAGTCCAATAGCCACGTATAGGATGCCACTAGGTACACTGAGTGTTTGCTAGTATAATGGCTGAGTTTAAAAAACTTGGAGTGTGCAATGCAGGCAGATGTGCTCTGCTAATGTCTTTGCACTAGTGGGACTATAGCAAAGTCCAATAGCCACGTATAGGATGCCACTAGGTACACTGAGTGTGTGGTAGTATAATGGCTTAGTTATAATTCGTTGGAGTGTGCAACGCAGGCAGACGTGCTGCAAATGTCTTGGCACTAGTGGGACTATAGCAAAGTCCAATAGCCACGTATAGGATGCCACTAGGTACACTGAGTGTTTGCTAGTATAATGGCTTCGTTATAATTTGTTGGAGTGTGCAACGCAGGCAGATGCGCTCTGCAAATGTCTTGGCCCTAGTGGGACTATAGCAAAGTCCAATAGCCACGTATAGGATGCCACTAGGTACACTGAGTGTTTGCTAGTATAATGGCTGAGTTTAAAAAACTTGGAGTGTGCAATGCAGGCAGATGTGCTCTGCTAATGTCTTTGCACTAGTGGGACTATAGCAAAGTCCAATAGCCACGTATAGGATGCCACTAGGTACACTGAGTGTTTGCTAGTAAAATTGCTTAGTTTAAAAAACTTGGAGTGTGCAATGCAGGCAGATGTGCTCTGCAAATGTCTTTGCACTAGTGGGACTATAGCAAAGTCCAATAGCCACAGATAGGATGCCACTAGGTACACTGAGTGTTTGCTAGTATAATGGCTTACTTAGAATGAGTTGGAGTGTGCAGAGGACAAGAGGGTACAGTGGCAGGATTGTGGTGCTCTGGGTAGAGGAATGGAAGCCTGCCTTTCTATTCCCTCCTAATGGTGAAATGCAGGGAGGAAATCCCTGACCTGGGCTACACAGACGCTGTTGCTGTTTGCAGGACCTGTCACCTATGGCTCTCTGACCCTGCCGGTACGAGCCCTTAAAAGGACTGCTAAAATGTGCTCTCCCTAAGCTGTCTAACGCTGTGTATGCAGCGCATACAGCTGTATCGGCGATAGGACAAAGGACGGATCTGCGACAGTGATGTCTGACACCAAAGACGCAGAAGGCAGATAATGGCGATCGTGAAGAAAATGTCCGGTTTTATAATGCAGGGACATGTGACATGCAGATCCTATCACACATGCCGTTGCTTCTCTGCCTCAAAGTCCACTTAGGTGTGTGTGTGTCTGTGATTGGCTGACATGCTGGCCAGCCCCACAAGACGCGCGCGCTTAGGGAAGGAAGACAAGAAAAAAAAAAAAAAATGGCGATCGCCATTATAGAAACAGCAGTGATCTGAAGGCGCTGTTCACGCACACTATACACTGAAATGTGATAATAGTTTGATTCACAGAGTGACTTACACTATTACAGCAGAAACCAAGCTAAGATTTAGCTGTTTTTTGGCTGCTAGAACCGTTCTCGAACGTTTCTAGAACTATCGAGCTTTTGCAAAAAGCTCGAGTTCTAGTTCGATCTAGAACATGCCCCAAAATCACTCGAGCCTAGAACTGGAGAACCACGAACCACGAACCGCGCTCAACTCTAATCATGACACGTGGGCTATAACACAATGGACCGTGTGACAAAGAAGAAAGGAGAGAAAGAAGAGGAAGAAAATGCAACTACCTGTAACATTACGTGATAGTCACTGGTAAGTATCACTTGACAATTCAAGTGAAAAAGGATTCCTTTATTAAAGGATTCTCAGTCGCCTCAGGATCATGAAATACTAGGGTAAATGATATGAGAATGGGTAAGAAGCACCACTAAAGGAAATATGAGATGCAGGACATATATCTATAAACCCCTGAACTACATGATAGAAATAAAAAGAAGAAAAAAGAAAAAAAAGAAGAAAGAAGAAGAACACATAGAATGCGGAAAGAGAATGGGTACAACTACCTGAGTTACTGCAGGGAGGCCCCTGGTTGGTATTGTGAGGGTTAGTGGAATTCCTTCACTGAAGGGTTCTCAGTTGCCTCAGGTTCGTGAAAAATGCTATAGACAAATAATGCCCGGAGAAAAGGGGTTCATATACAGCGAATAATGGTAATACAAGGTACATGTGTCACATGTAATAGTATATATATATATATTGTACTAAGCTCTACACCAGAAATAGAAAGTAGTCCCTCTGCCTTCTGTCTAGGTGCCCTGAGTTATGTCCTGTAAACTGTCACAGGGACCCAGACACACATGTGTAGTAGGGGAATATCCCTGCTGAGATGCCAGTGCTAGAGCACTCGTTTGCTGTGGAGTTGAACGCTATGTGAGCAGTTCTTACCTTCAATGAGCAGAAGTCTCTTTTTTCAGATTTCAATATCTCTGTGGGTATCTGGCAGAAATATGGAATACTCTTTACTGCTAAGACCCTGTACACCACTCCCACTAAAGGGGGCTTTACACGCTGCGACATCGCTAATGCGGAGTCGTTGGGGTCACGGAATTTGTGACGCACATCCGGCCGCATTAGCGATGTTGCTGCGTGTGACACCGATGAGCGATTTTGCATCGCTGCAAAAACGTGCAAAATCGCTCATCGGTGACATGGGTCTCCATTCTCGATTATCGTTACTGCAGCAGTAACGATGTAGTTCGTCGCTCCTGCGGCAGCACACATCGCTCCGTGTGACACCGCAGAAACGAGGAACCTCTCCTTACCTGCCTCCCAGCCGCTATGAGGAAGGAAGGAGGTGGGCGGGATGTTCCGGCCACTCATCTCCGCCCCTCCGCTGCTATTGGGCGGTCGCTCAGTGACGTCGCTGTGACGCCGCACGGACCGCCCCCTTAGAAAGGAGGCGGTTCGCCGGTCACAGCGACGTCGCCGGGCAGGTAAGTATGTGTGACGGGTCTGGTCGGTGTTGTGCAGTCACATGACCAAGACTGTATCTGTGTCCCTACAACACACTTGAGACAAATGTGTGTGTGAGCCTGCATTGTGGGGTATATATAATATATTATAGAGCTGGGAAGGATCATTCTAAGCAGTGAGCTGTTCCAGTATTTGTAGGAAAATACCCAGTAGAAGCATCAAACACAGCACCAATACCTCCCATCAGTATTCCACCACAGTGCCATGTAACCCATGCCCTACACTCCCATCTACACCAATACTATACAGGCACAAACTAGTATATCTGACTAAAAGCCCCCAAAATATGAAGAACGGCCTATAGTTGAGTGTGGATATAAAATCTATGTGAGCAGAGCTAGAATAGAAATCACTGATCGCATTGAAGTCATTCTGACCATAAATCACCATGATATCAAGGTGAGGAGTTGTGTGTTACTGCTGGGAGGAAAGGGTTAACAGTGGAATATTAAGGTGCATTTCTGTGTGCAGTGTTACTAGTCAATGTAACAATTCAGTATGAGCTGCTCTTGGTGCCGGGGGAGGGAGATGCTCTCCTGAGCAAGATAGATGGGGAATGAACATGATATCTATATAGTGTAAGGCAGGGGGTCTCAAACCAGGTGATCATGTCTGATCAACTGGTTACATTATGTCTGATTACCTTGTCTAACAGTTTTTTCTCCCCTTTCTTTACCTTCCAGGTTCCCATAGTCACGTGAAATATCCCTGTTGCACTTGATTACGGCTCACTATTCACTATAGGATGTCTTATATCTAACATCACACTCTCACCCATCAGCACTCTATAGGTTTGTATAAGGTATGCGCTTACACATCCGGTCCTCCATAGGTATTTCCACTTATGTAACACTATCCCTATGATCACTCATAACTCATACCCTTGTAGTCAATTACAGCCTCCTCTCTCCCCCCTCCCCTTCTCCCTTTCCATCTATAATTTTGCCAGTACAATATTAGTTTACATTAGGCACACACTCACATATTCCTTTCCTTAGTGATTTATTGTAATTCACATTCACATACAATTCTCTATGCCTGCCCCATTACTACATTCATACCTACTTGACCCTATCCTGATACCCCTTGTCTCACCTTGTTGGTCCCTACACCTGTTATCATGTCCTTTCCTGTGTCTGTCTTGTCACACAACACATTTTAGCATATAACTTGTGCTCCTTATTACCTGTCCTGCCTATTAGAATTATGTCCATTATGTCCATGCATGGCCCAATGAATCAAGTCTGTACTTCATATTCATGGTTTAAGCCTTTGGGTTCCAATGTGCCCAGAGTATATATCCAGAAAGATTCCCTTTCTTTGAGCTTCCTAATTCTATTGCCTCCTCTGCGTATGGCTTGGACATGTCCGATGACTTGGAATCTTAATTGGATCACTGTGTGATTATGCGTCACAAAATGGTGTGGGACTGGTAATAGAATCTGCTTACAATGTATTGTTGACTTGTGTTTAGCTCAAAGAAAGAGAATCTTTCTGGATATGTACTCTGGGCACATTAGAACCCAAGGGCTTAAACCGTGAATATGAAGTAAAGACTTGATTCATTGGGCCGTGCACCATGTCACCAAGTGTCCAATTGCATTGTCCAATGGCTCACAATGGTTATGCGTTTTCATTGGATGGATAATCGAAGCCATGTTTTTTTCCTTTCTGTTGGGTTTGTTGTGTGAGTAGCCTATAGGATTAAGTTGGTTACCGCAGGCAGTGGATTTAACTTCCTGTCTTTGGTCCAGTGGTAGATGGATTGTCTGGTCTATGAGCTGTTATTGGTTTGAATGCAGGTGAATGCCCATGGGCTGCTTATGACTGTGTAAAATAGTATTGATTCATGATGGATTTCAGACTACATGTAGATATCTTCAGTCTTTCTATCCACATCATTTAAATGAACATTATCCATGCAGCTTGAAATTCATCCAATAAGAGAAGCAACCTTGTACAACCAATCTGATAAGGGCACAGTATATCCTAAGGGAAGGTTATGGCTATAAAAGGGGACTTCTTGGAGTCACCAGGTTGTTGATGGATGTTGCATGATCTAGTCTAAGCTCTTAGGAGCTGGCTAGGGGATCAGAACCAGGATGCCTTGTGGACTCGGTCTAGGGACTTTGGCTTCAACTTTGTGCTTGGTACAGATCCGCTCACCGGTTCAGTTCCCCTCGGGTCACCGCCCGTCCCCGGTCCTACGGTTCAGCTGACTTGTACCACCTCCTGCAGACGGCCACCACCGTCTGCCGACCTTGCTGACAGTGCCTGGGCTCCTACCCAGACACTAACAGTTTCTGTCCTCTCACTTTCCACTACAAAACTAAACTAACTGCTTTTTCCCGCCTCCAGGCCTGTGAACTCCTCGGTGGGTGGGGCCAACCGCCTGGCTCCGCCCCACCTGGTGTGGACATCAGACCCTGGAGGAGGCAACAAGGATTTTGTGTGACTGATGTAGACTATCCAGGGGAGGGGGTGTGTGTGATTTTGTGTTTGTGACTACCTGGCTAGTCCAGGGCGTCACACATGCTATGCACTTGGAAGAAAGCTGTGAGAATTTAGACTTTATTCTCAAGAAACTTAACTACAAGGAGCATGGATGGTCAATATGTGGTGGTCTAAAAATGTTCTCATTGCTTCTTGGGCAGCAAGGAGGATATATTAAATACCCATGCTGTTCTGCCTCATGGCAGCCTGCTAATAGTCATTCATTGAAATTTCTGTTACAACCCCTAGAGGTCATTGTTATTCTTTTGAATTGCTGAGTTTCCCTTTAAGCTAAATGTATTCTGGGTAAGGAATGCCTCCCTGAGCTGAGAAGAAGCCTGCAGCCATTTTCTCTTTGGATTTGTCAGGAAAGGACATGCCGACTTACCTCTCTGTACATTCACCCCTGCCTAGTGTAATCCGGTGAGCAAAGCAAATTACATGTGTTAGTGATAGAATCCTAGATGGAAGAGTGTAGTAAATGCATTGTACATTGTACTTCTACACCTTTAGTGTCATCCCTGTCTTGTTTGTCTAGATAGGATTTCTATGTATTGCAGATGCAGTGACCTTTCACCTACATTCTCGTAAGAACTGCATCTCATGTACTGTTATGCTATGTTAACTCTGTATTAACACTGTACTGACTGTAATCATTTTCTTGTTATAGTTTTTACCCGTATAAAACAGTATCTTGGATATACCGTATTCTGTCTTCAACTGCATCTTGGATATTCCTATATTCACTGTATATTCCATGTATACTGCAATCAAGTTCACGTTACCAGCTAATAAATCAAGGCTATTGAACTCCACAGTCTGTTTATTTGAAATGTGAACTAGGGTTTAGCTGTATGCTAGAGATTCACAGCATTACGTAAAAGAAGGCAGAACACATGCTTTTTGTGTGAATTGGAAAGCCAGGTTAGGACTCTTCACTGGAGCAAAAAAAATTGGCCAACAAGAACATCTTTGTAACCGGGACTCAAGAACATTGTTGCATAAAGCTTAGTTGATCCCACCTAAAGTTCTCTTGCCACCACTCCACTGTAAGCTTGGACTGATGAAGCTGTTTGTGAAAGCGCTACTGAAAGAAGGAGAGATGTTTAAGTACCTGTGTACCAAGTTTCAGGGACTGTCAGAATCAAGTCTGAAGGAAGGTGTGATGCCCTGACAAAACCAGGTAGTTACAGATAGGCCCCCGCACAACACCTTTCCTCACTTAGGAAACACACAGCCGACCTGAAACCCTAGTCACCTAGGACCCTGAAGCCAGGACCGAAACCAGCGGCCTAGCTAATTAAATGATTGAGGGCAGGATTATAGGTCCTATCCCACCTAAAGTCCCTCAAAGAAGACAACAGCCCACTGATAGGGATAAGGCCACCGCCAGGGCCCTTAGATCCCACGGGCCAGCGCCTGCGGGCACGGCTCCTTAGGCCATATCCAGCCGGGAGCGGACTCCTGAGTTCCAGACCAGGCAGTCCACCATACACAAAAACAAGTGCAGAGTAAAGGACAGCGACCACCAGCCTGGGTGGGGGACCTGAATGCAACCGGCCGGGGCGGCAGGCCACCAGCACCTTTGGTTTACCGAAAGACTCGTGTGATTCATTTACTGTGAGTAACCAAACATCCCCCTGCTTGCTCAGGCGCGCCGGCCCTTGCCATCACCATACCCTGCACAAAGACACTGGGCCCCGGGGCAATCATCCCTACACACGGAGGGGTTAACATCCAGCTGCCACTACATCTCTCCCGGGTATCCCATAACGGCAGCGGTGGTGTCCCACCTCACCACACACCGTTGGTGGCGTCACAAACTTAATACGGCCTAGCCCATACATCTACATTCCTCCTTTTATTCGACATGTCCGCGAGACCCCCGGGTCGAGCCACTCTCTTAGAAGGTCTGGATCCGACCAACGGCGGCTGCTGGCACAGGGGCAGCACAAAAGCATTTTTGTGGGTTCGGATATTCAGAAACCCATGAATGAAGGATGACGTGTTTTAAACAATAATGAAAACTGTTGAAAAAAGGGCTTGGGACTCTTTGAAAGAAGCAATAAATACGTTTCTAGGTAACAACAAAGAATCAAAATTTAAGTCCATCGTGGAGAACATGCTGAAACGTTTCAAAGCCTTGGGTTGTCTAATGAATTTGAAGTTACATTTTTTACATTCCTATTTGGACTACTTGTCTGAAAACCTTGGTGCTGGTGGGAAGAACAAGAAGGTTTTCATCGGAATATCAAGGAGATGGAACGACGATACCAAAGTAAATGAAACGTGAACATGATTGCCGGATGCTTCACAGAGAAGATCCACAGGCCTTCTATAAGAGAAAAGGGGGATCTAGAGAAAAGGAAAAAGTGCAAGAATAAATTTCTAATAAAGTTGCAGAATGACTGTACAATAAATAAATGTATTTTATATATAAAATTGTGAATATTTTTGGTTACAATAAGTATTTTTCTTGTTCATGTCACTTGTATGTAACTTCACACATGGATTGTACAAAATCAATATTTGATGGTTAAAAAAAAATATTTATTTTTTTTTTTAAATCAGGACATTAGAAAACATAATAATCAGTCACTGGATTTGAAGTTTCATAAACCAAAATTTTACATAGCTGTGTAATTTGTCGGGCACCCACCGACAATAGAATAGCGCCAGATTTAGGAAGCTGGCTGAGGTCTGCAAAGTCTGTAGCCAGGTGACAAAATTGTCCAACCTGGGTTTCTTCCTTAAGTAGTCTCTGGTATGATGATATGGTATAATCCTGGCAGCCGGAGTCGAAATCCCTAGATTGCGGTTATGATCTCCAATCGGAATTGGAGCCCCTAGATTGAAGCCATGTAGCCAAGTGATCCTCTAGTTGAAGCCAAAGTCCCTAGACCGAGTCCACAAGGCATCCTGGTTCTGATCCCCTAGCCAGCTCCTAAGAGCTTAGACTAGATCATGCAACATCCATCAACAACCTGGTGACTCCAAGAAGTCCCCTTTTATAGCCATAACCTTCCCTTAGGATATACTGTGCCCTTATCAGATTGGTTGTACAAGGTTGCTTCTCTTATTGGATGAATTTCAAGCTGCATGGATAATGTTCATTTAAATGATGTGGATAGAAAGACTGAAGATATCTACATGTAGTCTGAAATCCATCATGAATCAATACTATTTTACACAGTCATAAGCAGCCCATGGGCATTCACCTGCATTCAAACCAATAACAGCTCATAGACCAGACAATCCATCTACCACTGGACCAAAGACAGGAAGTTAAATCCACTGCCTGCGGTAACCAACTTAATCCTATAGGCTACTCACACAACAAACCCAACAGAAAGGAAAAAAACATGGCTTCGATTATCCATCCAATGAAAACGCATAACCATTGTGAGCCATTGGACAATGCAATTGGACACTTGGTGACATGGTGCACGGCCCAATGAATCAAGTCTTTACTTCATATTCACGGTTTAAGCCCTTGGGTTCTAATGTGCCCAGAGTACATATCCAGAAAGATTCTCTTTCTTTGAGCTAAACACAAGTCAACAATACATTGTAAGCAGATTCTATTACCAGTCCCACACCATTTTGTGACGCATAATCACACAGTGATCCAATTAAGATTCCAAGTCATCGGACATGTCCAAGCCATACGCAGAGGAGGCAATAGAATTAGGAAGCTCAAAGAAAGGGAATCTTTCTGGATATATACTCTGGGCACATTGGAACCCAAAGGCTTAAACCATGAATATGAAGTACAGACTTGATTCATTGGGCCATGCATGGACATAATGGACATAATTCTAATAGGCAGGACAGGTAATAAGGAGCACAAGTTATATGCTAAAATGTGTTGTGTGACAAGACAGACACAGGAAAGGACATGATAACAGGTGTAGGGACCAACAAGGTGAGACAAGGGGTATCAGGATAGGGTCAAGTAGGTATGAATGTAGTAATGGGGCAGGCATAGAGAATTGTATGTGAATGTGAATTACAATAAATCACTAAGGAAAGGAATATGTGAGTGTGTGCCTAATGTAAACTAATATTGTACTGGCAAAATTATAGATGGAAAGGGAGAAGGGGAGGGGGGAGAGAGGAGGCTGTAATTGACTACAAGGGTATGAGTTATGAGTGATCATAGGGATAGTGTTACATAAGTGGAAATACCTATGGAGGACCGGATGTGTAAGCGCATACCTTATACAAACCTATAGAGTGCTGATGGGTGAGAGTGTGATGTTAGATATAAGACATCCTATAGTGAATAGTGAGCCGTAATCAAGTGCAACAGGGATATTTCACGTGACTATGGGAACCTGGAAGGTAAAGAAAGGGGAGAAAAAACTGTTAGACAAGGTAATCAGACATAATGTAACCAGTTGATCAGACATGATCACCTGGTTTGAGACCCCCTGCCTTACACTATATAGATATCATGTTCATTCCCCATCTATCTTGCTCAGGAGAGCATCTCCCTCCCCCGGCACCAAGAGCAGCTCATACTGAATTGTTACATTGACTAGTAACACTGCACACAGAAATGCACCTTAATATTCCACTGTTAACCCTTTCCTCCCAGCAGTAACACACAACTCCTCACCTTGATATCATGGTGATTTATGGTCAGAATGACTTCAATGCGATCAGTGATTTCTATTCTAGCTCTGCTCACATAGATTTTATATCCACACTCAACTATAGGCCGTTCTTCATATTTTGGGGGCTTTTAGTCAGATATACTAGTTTGTGCCTGTATAGTATTGGTGTAGATGGGAGTGTAGGGCATGGGTTACATGGCACTGTGGTGGAATACTGATGGGAGGTATTGGTGCTGTGTTTGATGCTTCTACTGGGTATTTTCCTACAAATACTGGAACAGCTCACTGCTTAGAATGATCCTTCCCAGCTCTATAATATATTATATATACCCCACAATGCAGGCTCACACACACATTTGTCTCAAGTGTGTTGTAGGGACACAGATACAGTCTTGGTCATGTGACTAAAGGCTACTTTACACACTGCGATATCGGTCCCGATATCGCTAGTGTGGGTACCCGCCCCCATCTGTTGCGCGACACGGGCAAATCGCTGCCCATGCCGCACAAACACCGACCAGACCCGTCACACATACTTACCTGCCCGGCGACGTCGCTGTGTCCGGCGAACCGCCTCCTTTCTAAGGGGGCGGTCCGTGCGGCGTCACAGCGACGTCACTGAGCGACCGCCCAATAGCAGCGGAGGGGCGGAGATGAGTGGCCGGAACATCCCGCCCACCTCCTTCCTTCCTCATAGCGGCTGGGAGGCAGGTAAGGAGAGGTTCCTAGTTTCTGCGGTGTCACACGGAGCGATGTGTGCTACCGCAGGAGTGACGAACTACATCGTTACTGCTGCAGTAACGATAATCGAGAATGGAGACCCATGTCACCGATGAGCGATTTTGCACGTTTTTGCAACGATGCAAAATCGCTCATCGGTATCACACGCAGCAACATCGCTAATGCGGCCGGATGTGCGTCACAAATTCCGTGACCCCAACGACTCCGCATTAGCGATGTCGCAGCGTGTAAAGCCCCCTTTAGTGGGAGTGGTGTACAGGGTCTTAGCAGTAAAGAGTATTCCATATTTCTGCCAGATACCCACAGAGATATTGAAATCTGAAAAAAGAGACTTCTGCTCATTGAAGGTAAGAACTGCTCACATAGCGTTCAACTCCACAGCAAACGAGTGCTCTAGCACTGGCATCTCAGCAGGGATATTCCCCTACTACACATGTGTGTCTAGGTCACTGTGACAGTTTACAGGACATAACTCAGGGCACCTAGACAGAAGGCAGAGGGACTACTTTCTATTTCTGGTGTAGAGCTTAGTACAATATATATATATTTATACTATTACATGGGACACATGTACCTTGTATTACCATTATTCGCTGTATATGAACCCCTTTTCTCCGGGCATTATTTGTCTATAGCATTTTTCACGAACCTGAGGCAACTGAGAACCCTTCAGTGAAGGAATTCCACTAACCCTCACAATACCTACCAGGGGCCTCCCTGCAGTAACTCAGGTAGTTGTACCCATTCTCTTTCCGCATTCTATGTGTTCTTCTTCTTTCTTCTTTTTTTTCTTTTTTCTTCTTTTTATTTCTATCATGTAGTTCAGGGGTTTATAGATATATGTCCTGCATCTCATATTTCCTTTAGTGGTGCTTCTTACCCATTCTCATATCATTTACCCTAGTATTTCATGATCCTGAGGCGACTGAGAACCCTTTAATAAAGGAATCCTTTTTCACCTGAATTGTCAAGTGATACTTACCAGTGACTATCACGTAATGTTACAGGTAGTTCCATTTTCTTCCTCTTCTTTCTCTCCTTTCTTCTTTGTCACACGGTCCATTGTGTTATAGCCCACGTGTCATGATAACACTTGTACCATCTTTTCATTTAGATTCCACCTACAATTATTTACCGATTCCAGTTCTGGAATAGGCTTTCATCATCTACTCACTAGAATTCTCAAGTTCATAAGGTACTGAGACATATACATGTTCACACCATTATAAAGAACAAAGTATAAACATTGAGGTTTTTCTCACACCCATGTTCCTGTGTTCTTTGATATGATATGTGTTCATTTCCTTCACTATATAGGATTGCAAGTTTTCCATTTGTACCTTAATGGCAATGACGCTATACAATTGAACACATATCATCCTGTTATCCATATAGGTGTGTATTTACCTGCTTGACTATTTTTGGTTGTTTGATCCAGAATGTTTCTCCAGATAGGTCATGTGGAAATTTTCTTTCCTCAGTACAAATGTTTTCACTATGGCTTTGGAAAATTTTTTTGTATGTGCATCATGGTCATTTGACCCATTGTACTCTCAAGTAGCAATATATTGTACTGTTATGTTGTACTATGTACTAATTACGTGTTTATATGGTTTTGTAACCCTTTATGATCTTAGATAACTTTATCCTTGATAAAGACCTAAAAACAAGTTCGAAACGTTGGATGAATTATCCTTTTGCACAAATAAAGAATTTTCAGCATTCTAAGAGTTCTTTTCTTACGTTATTGATCACTATAGTGTGCCAGAGCTATTTCTATTGAATTAACTCTTATTTTTTCTGAGCACCTGCTATATACACAGTGAGCCAGACATATTCAATTTTCATTCAGAAGGCAGAGGGAAGCCTTAGCAGCTGAGCCTATATCTTGGCTTGTGAGCATTAGAACAGGCCGGCGATTACAGGGTAACATGAAAAATGTCCAGCTTGCATTATGACTAGAACATGACAATATCCTTTTAAGTACTAACCTATGATGCGTTCCTAAGCAGTTGATGTTATATGTTCTACATTTCATTTTCTGCATACTTTACAAGTAGTAGAATTTGCTTTGATATAGGCAACTGGATTTTCACAATGAAAAGGCAAAGGATAACGCCCGAAAAAGACGCCATACATTATGTCAGTGCCATCACTGACAAACCTGGATTGACCATGAAATACATCAATCCCCTTAAAGGTGAGTTAAAACAAGTTTTAACTAAATTGCCTTAATATTGTCATGCATTAGAATGACTGTCTTAGGTAATGATAAATATTTTCTACAGGAAGAGGAGTGTTTGCTGAAACTGAAATCGAAAAAGGGAGTTTTGTTGCAGAATATCGAGGTGAGCTCACGTATGCACTTACGATGGTAGACAACTACTCGAGATTTATGGTTGTGGTACAAGTCAAAGATCTAATGGCCCATACTGCAGCGAAGGTCTTCCAAGCACACTTATGCAGACCTCATGGCTACTCAGAGAGAGTCCTCACAGATCAAGGCACTGCCTTTGAAGCGGAAATCTTCAAGGACTTCTGCAGCTTTTACCGATGCAGGAAGATGCGTACTACACCCTACCATGCTCAAACCAATGGTTATCAACCTGCTCAGGACTTTACCCCATATTCCAGATGTGGCCTTACAAGTGATTTATAGAGGGGTAACAATACGTTGGGATCATCGGATCTAATCTCCCTTTTTATACACCCTAAAATCTTGTTTGCGTTAGAATAAACAATAACATCATAAAGGTATAGCAGTACCGTTTCAAAGTTTCGGTGTCCCAAGCAGCATTCCATCAGCCTCTGGAAGGTTCCTGGCAAATTGCACAGCTCGAAGGGCATGCTTTTGAACTCGCAGAGACCCATCGGGGTGGCAAAGGCGGTCTTCTTCCGGTCTGCCTCAGCAACGGACACTTGCCAATAGTGACTAGTGAGATCAAGGGTAGAAAAATAATTTGCAGTTGTCAATGCAGCTAGCTATTCCTCAATACAGGGGAGTAGTGCTGTCCTTCTTCTTTAACAGGACCAACGGAGCTGCCCAGAGGCTACAACTGTCACGGATAACCCCAGCCTCCTTCATGTTGCTCAACATGTCCTTGGTACACTGGTAATGTGCAGGTAGATTTGGCTTATATCTCTCTTTGATGGGTGGGTGTGCACTTGTGGGGATGTAGTGTTTGACCCCTTTTATTTTTCAAAAGTCTAGCGGATGTTTGCTGAAGACTTGCTCGTATTCTTGCACTAGCCTGTAGACCCCCTTCTTGTGATGTGAAGGTGTGGAGTCAGTGCCTACGTGTAATTCCTTACACCACTCCTCTGGCTGACTTGGTGAGCTGTCACTGAATGGGTGGGCTGAAGCAATGGTGGATGCTGCTGTTTGGATAGCATGTGTATCTACTGAGAACAGCTTATCAATGGTGGCAAATCGGAGCAGCTTAATCTTTTGCTCTCCGCAGTTCAACACTCTCATGGGCACTCTTCCCTTCCATATTAATGAATAAAACTATGATGTAAATAGCATATAGATACCCCACAAATGCAGATAAAAGTAGGTTATGGGAAAAGGGGGAAGAGAGAAACAGGAAAATAGTGGAATAAAGTATAACTTCCAGGTGGGAGAGGAAATGGCAGCACAGCCAGTGGAGGTGAAGCAAGGGGAGCCTGCAACTAAAGAGTTGAGAGCGTTATCACATGGTGACTGAGCCTGATTGTAACGGGAGCATAGAGGTGCCGATCCTGTCTTACCTGCGTTGGTGTAGAAGTGGGTGTCCTGTGGTGGAGTCAGCTATGTGCAGTGGTGGCCGTGGGTTCTTTTATGTGCGACCGTAGTAATAGCTGTGCCCACTTCCTGTATGGGAGTGGAATGCAGTGAGGCTAATGGAACGCACGCCTGCGCATTTGTGTTTAACGTCGCGCATGTGCAGAACGGAGAAAAGGCTGCGCTCACTTCCTAATGAAAGGGAGTGAGACGCAGCTGGGAAGGGAAGGGAAAAGATTAGGGTTTGGGGATGATGAAAGGGCTTTCTACGGGCAAGGATGGCAAAGGGTGGCAGTGACGGAAAGTCAGGCAGATGGTCCTGTCCTGTCCTGTCCGTCCGTCTTTTTGTATCATGAATTGGAAAGACTGCAAGGGGGAGGGGAGGTGCTTGTGCCCAAAAGGAGGAGTTATTCAGATTCATTGCAGTGGGCGGCGGCTGCAAAAAGTACCATTCTCCTTGTTTTTGCTCTGCAAAACAGCCTTTTCAAGGGTTTGGCTTGGGTGACAAAATGTCTTCTGTAGGCGTGGGTTTGTCTCCCTCTCCCTAAGATGTGTCCGGTATAGGCCAGGGTGCCACTCAAGGCCGTAACCAATTCGGGTTATAGCTTCTCGGCCTTTTGGCTAAGATCAAGTGTAGTTTCGGAGGACGCTACCTTGGTCGGTACTGGAAGGTGCCTGGGATTGCACGTCTGCCGGCCTTGAGGGAGTGTGTGCGCCTTCTGGTGACACATAGCCCTCTTGTGCCTGGACGGTTCCCAGGCAACGGGAGGCGATCACCTTTGTTATTTTGAAGTCCTACTGATAAACAGAAAAAAAAAAAATTAAATCTGTTCTTATCAGTTTAATATCTGATACGTCCCCTCTCTAGGGACCATATATTAAATGGATTTTTAGAACAAGGAGATGGAAAAAATCTTGCTCTGTCCACTCCACGCATTGACCTGGTATTGCAGTACCTCCAGGACCGGTGCACCCCTTCTTAACCGAGTTTCCAAAAGCAGAACTCAATTCACCTGATTCAAATGAGCCTCATTAGTGAATTGAAAGAAAGCAAAAACTTTATATGCACCTCAATTTGGCCAATTCACTTTTCACACTTTCACCCTTTTTTTTTATCTTTCACACCTTTTACTTGCTTTATTGATGCAAAAGCTGTGCCAAATAGCAAACTCATCTCCACTCAACTTGACCAACTCTGCTATGTCCCGTGCAGTATCTTATTCTCAGTCTTATCTAGATCATTTGCAATTGAATAGAATAGATCCCTTTTGGACACATTGGATTCAGCTGCTGCAGTGACTGCAGGTGTTAGAAGATGCAGACTTGGCATCAGGTGCTGTCTATCAGATTCCACTCCAATTAAAGCTTCCATTGTTTTTCGGTGTTTTCTTTGAGCAATGATGATGTCTTTAGTGATCTGTTGGCTCCCTCTCCTGGAGGAAGAGTTTGCTTGCTCTTGGACTTTCAAAAAGAGAGGTCATGATAGACATTTAGCTTCTGAGCCCAATTGGGGACAGTCATGGGTGATGAATGTTTTGCAACCTGCTGCGAAGCCTGATACCGCAATATAAGGAACGTCAAATACTAAGAATGGGCGGCCTATGAAAGAATTAGTACTTTCATTAAGCATACTTAAACGGCTAATTGGGAATAGACAAACTGTAAAAAGCCCTCTGAGAAAGCCCCTCTCTATCCTTTGTCAGTAAGCTTTTCTGTAGTCTGCCTCTTGATGTATTTTCCGTTTGAACAGTGCACAACATGAAGTGACGGAACACTGGCTTGTCACAATGTCCCCCGCTGACATCACAATAGCGCTGCTGCCTAGAAAGCCAGCTGCGCAGCAGAAGTTGCTCTTTGGGTGGGATGGTGGGCTAATGTATCTATTCCTGCTTGGTGAGAGTTTGACATGATCTAGAGCAACGAGTTCCAGCGGCTAGCGGTTGATTATTGGCTGTAATGGGGCTTTCTGGCTGGTGCTAGCCTTTCTTCTTAGCACACAGGAACCACAATCCCTACACCATGCTTCGATGGATTCTCTCATCCCAGCCCAGTAAAACTACATATTTCACACAGTTATAGGCAGCCCATGGGCATTCACCTGGATTAAAACCCATAACAGCTCATAGACCAAACAATCAATCTACCACTGGACCAAAGACAGGAAGCTAAATCCACTGCCTGCGGTAACTAACTTAATCCTATAGGCTACTCACACAACAAACCCAAGAGAAAGGAAAAAAACATGGCTTCGATTATCCATCCAATGAAAACGCATAACCATTGTGAGCCATTGGACAATGCAATTGCACACATGGTGACATGGTGCACGGCCCAATGAATCAAGTCTGTACTTCATATTCACGGTTTAAGCCCTTGGGTTTTAATGTGTCCAGAGTACATATCCAGAAAGATTCCCTTTTTTTGTGCTAAGCACAAGTCAACAATACATTGTAAGCAGATTCTATTACCAGTCCCACACCATTTTGTGACGCATAATCACACAGTGGCCCAATTAAGATTCCAAGTCATCGAACATGTCCCAGCCATACGCAGAGGAGGCAATAGAATTAGGAAGCTCAAAGAAAGGGAATCTTTCTGGATATATACTCTGGGCACGTTGGAACCCAAGGGCTTAAACCATGAATATGAAGAACCGACTTGATTCATTGGGCCGTGCACATTTTTTCTAACGCCCGGTTCTTTTTCGTGTTCACACTATATATGGTTCCACTATGTATGGAGTTCCATTCTTCCTTGTTTTTTATTTGTCATGTTTGTCATGTCTGATCAACTGGTTACATTATGTCTGATTACCTTGTCTAACAGTTTTTTCTCCCCTTTCTTTACCTTCCATGTTCCCATAGTCACGTGAAATATCCCTGTTGCACTTGATTACGGCTCACTATTCACTATAGGATGTCTTATATCTAACATCACACTCTCACCCATCAGCACTCTATAGGTTTGTATAAGGTATGCGCTTACACATCCGGTCCTCCATAGGTATTTCCACTTATGTAACACTATCCCTATGATCACTCATAACTCATACCCTTGTAGTCAATTACAGCCTCCTCTCTCCCCCCCTCCCCTTCTCCCTTTCCATCTATAATTTTGCCATATATACTAGCAAACACTCAGTGTACCTAGTGGCATCCTATTCGTGGCTATTGGACCTTGCTATAGTCCCACTAGTGCCAAGACATTTGCAGAGCGCATCTGCCTGCGTTGCACACTCCAACTAATTATAAGTAAGCCATTATACTAGCAAACACTCAGTGTACCTAGTGGCATCCTATTCGTGGCTATTGGACCTTGCTATAGTCCCACTAGTGCAAAGACATTTGCAGAGCACGTCTGCCTGCATTGCACACTCCAACTTTTTTAAACTAAGCAATTTTACTAGCAAACACTCAGTGTACCTAGTGGCATCCTATACGTGGCTATTGGACTTTGCTATAGTCCCACTAGTGCCAAGACATTTGCAGAGCGCATCTGCCTGCGTTGCACACTCCAACTAATTTTAACTTAGCCATTATACTAGCAAACACTCAGTGTACCTAGTGGCATCCTATACGTGGCTATTGGACTTTGCTATAGTCCCACTAGTGCCAAGACATTTGCAGAGCGCATCTGCCTGCGTTGCACACTCCAACTCATTATAACTAAGTTGCATTGTCAGGGATATTTATTCTTTATTATTCTGCTGTTAATAAAGCTAGACCACCACTGCAATCTTCACCACCTCTCAATTTTTACTACCACATTTTCAGTCCACAATCTTGTCGCAATCAACATGAGTGGCAAAATGACAGATGCTGGTGGAAAGGGGAAGAGGCGTGGTGGAAAAGGCAAAAAAGGTTTTGTCTGTGGGGAAAGTGGCAAAGCTCCATTATCATCTGCTGAAGATAGACCATCTACCAGCAAAAGTAAGATGTCTACTACTTACCGTGGACAATCCGATGTGCTCCCTTTTTTACGGACACGAACAACAGGAAGAAAGGTAGATGATGGGCAAAAAAGGAAAATGCTTGAATGGATCTCAAGTGGTCCAACAAGTGCCCTCTCAGCCACTTCAAGTACCGCATCCAAAAAACACCAGTCCTCTGAGTTGTCATCCCAATCACACTTGATTTCTCCCAGCTCTGAAGTCTCCATCAGCCCTGCACAGTATGGTGGAACTGAGATGGCTGAGTCTGCAGAGCTGTTCAGTCACACTATAGCCTGGGAATCAGAGGTCTGCTCCCAAGCTACAGTGAGTACAGAACAGGAAATGGTCTGCAGTGATGCCCAGAACCTTTGTGACTCTGATTCAGGCCGTGAGGACCAAGTTTCTGAGCATAATGTTGACCCTTTGTCACAAACTGTAACACCTGTGGTTATAGACAATGAGGAACATACTGATGAAGATGAGACGCAGATACCCGATTGGGATGACAACTTAAATATTCGGTCAGGGCAAGAAGAGGCTCGGTCTGAGGGGGAGGGGAGTGCAAACACAACAATTGATGATGAAGTTCTAGATCCCACCTACTGTCAACCCCCAGTCAGGCACTCGAGGAGGTCAACAGAGGCGGTGGAGGAGGATGCAACCGACGACGAAGTTACCTTGCGCCTTCCTGGACAGAGTCGGAGCACTGGTAGCACGTCTACAACTGCATCCTCAGCCACCACTCTGCCTATGAGCATTATTCGGGGTGGATCAACAGGTCGCATGGCCTCTAAGCCTTGCCTAGCCTGGTCCTTTTTTGACATAGAAAAAGATCGCCCAAATCATGTGATATGTAAAATTTGTCATGATTCTCTTAGTAGAGGTCAAAACCTCAGCAGTTTGACAACTTCTTCCATGAATCGTCACATGAATAAATATCATAGGTCCCGGTGGGAAGCTCACTGTGCTGCAATGCTGCAAGAGCGAACCATCCACCGCCCGCCCCTTCCAGTGCATCCGCGCGCTCTTCATCTTCTAGGACTGTGGGGACAGCTGTCACACCTGTTTTTCCACGCCAAACTTCCACCACTGTAACCGCAACAGGCAGTTTGCTTGTAAGGTCGTCAGTTGGTTTGGAAGGGGAAACAAGTGAGTGTGTACAGCTCTCTCAGACATCGATAGCACCAACGTTGGATGAAGGCAACATCATGTCTCCGCCTGCACTTTCCTCACAAACCTGCATTTTTCCAGGGACACCCTACTCAACACCGTCTACACACAGCAGCCAGATCTCTGTCCCTCAGATGTGGTCAAATAAAAGGCCACTTCCTCCGACCCATGACAAAGCTAAGAGGTTGACTCTATCCCTCTGTAAGCTGTTGGCTACCGAAATGCTGCCTTTCCGCCTAGTGGACACACAGGATTTTAGAGACCTTATGTCTGTCGCTGTGCCCCAGTACCAGATGCCTAGTCGCCACTACTTCTCTAAGAAAGGTGTGCCCGTGCTACACCAGCATGTCGCACACAACATCACCGCTTCCTTGAGAAACTCTGTGTGTGAACGGGTGCATTTCACCACCGATACTTGGACCAGTAAGCATGGACAGGGACGTTACATGTCGCTGACTGGGCACTGGGTAACTATGGTGATAGATGGTGAAGGGTCTGCTGCACAAGTCTTGCCGTCCCCACGACTTGTGTGTCAATCCTCTGTCTGTCCAAGTTCCGCCACAGCTTCTGCATCCTCCACCTCATCTGGGTCCTCCACCTCCGCCCCAAGCCTGCCTGGTCAGGCCACCAGCGTTCTCACTGCGCAGAAGGAATCACGCACGCCTCATTACTATGCTGGCAGCAGAGCGTAACGGCATCAGGCGGTCTTTAGCTTGACATGTCTTGGGAATAAGAGTCACACAGCTGAGGAGTTGTGGTCAGCTCTGCGGTCCGAGTTTAATAAATGGTTGTCTCCACTCAACCTGCAGCCTGGTAAGGCCGTGTGCGACAATGCTGCAAACCTGGGTGCGGCACTTCGCCTGGGCATTGTGACACACGTACCTTGTATGGCTCACGTGTTGAACCTTGTCGTCCAGCAATTTTTAACACACTATCCCGGCCTAGATGGCCTTCTGAACAGGGCACGAAAACTGTCAGCTCACTTCCGCCGTTCAAGCGCCGCAGCAGAGCGACTTGCATCGCTCCAGAAGTCTTTCGGCCTGCCGGTTCATCGCCTGAAATGCGATGTGGCGACACGCTGGAATTCAACTCTCCACATGTTACAGTGACTGTGGCAGCACCGCAGAGCCCTGGTGCAATACGTCATGACGTATAGCCTGGGCCAACGAGATGCAGAGGTGGGGCAGATCACCCTGATGGAGTGGTCTCAGATCAAGGACCTATGCACCCTTCTGCACAGTTTCGACATGGCGACGAATATGTTTAGCTCTGACAATGCCATTATCAGCATGACGATTCCAGTCATTTACATGCTGGAGCACACGCTAAACACTATTCGGAGTCAGGGGGTGGGACAACATGAAGGGGAGGAACTACAGGAGGATTCATATGCGCAAGGGACAACAACATCACCAAGGTCCAGACGTTCATCATCACCAACGCAGCAGGCATGGGACCATGGGGAACAGGGATCGACAAGGGCGCATAGTAGCAGGCGAAATGTTGAGCAAGGTGCAGGAGAACATGAAGAAATGGAGGACGAACTGTCCATGGACATGGAAGACTCAGCGGATGAGGGAGACCTTGGTCAAATTTCAGTTGAAAGAGGTTGGGGGGAGATGTCAGAGGAAGAAAGAACGGGTAGCACCTCTATGCCACAAACACAGCGTGGACTTGGTCCGCATGGCTGCGCAAGACACATGAGTGCCTTTTTGTTGCACTACCTCCAACATGACAGTCGTATTGTCAAAATTAGAAGTGATGATGACTACTGGATTGCCACACTATTAGATCCCCGGTACAAGTCCAAATTTTGTGACATAATTCCAGCCATAGAAAGGGACGCACGTATGCAGGAGTATCAGCAGAAGCTGTTACTCGATCTTAGCTCGGCTTTTCCACCAAACAACCGTGCAGGTGCAGGGAGGGAATCTCCCAGTTGTAACTTGACAAACATGGGACGGTCTCGTCATCTTCAACAGTCTACCCGTACCAGTAGGACCGTATCTGGTGCCGGTAACAGCAATTTTATGGAATCTTTTCATAATTTTTTTAGACCCTCTTTTGCAAGGCCACCAGAGACAACAAGTCTGACACATACTCAACGGCTGGAGAGGATGATACAGGAGTATCTCCAAATGAACATCGATGCCATGACTGTGCAACTGGAGCCTTGCTCCTTTTGGGCTTCAAACCTAGAAAAATGGCCAGAGCTCTCCAGTTACGCCTTGGAGATTTTGTCGTGTCCAGCTGCCAGCGTTGTCTCTGAACGTGTATTCAGTGCTGCTGCACTTTCCCCACAGACAAAACCTTTTTTGCCTTTTCCACCACGCCTCTTCCCCTTTCCACCAGCATCTGTCATTTTGCCACTCATGTTGATTGCGACAAGATTGTGGACTGAAAATGTGGTAGTAAAAATTGAGAGGTGGTGAAGATTGCAGTGGTGGTCTAGCTTTATTAACAGCAGAATAATAAAGAATAAATATCCCTGACAATGCAACTTAGTTATAATGAGTTGGAGTGTGCAACGCAGGCAGATGCGCTCTGCAAATGTCTTGGCACTAGTGGGACTATAGCAAAGTCCAATAGCCACGTATAGGATGCCACTAGGTACACTGAGTGTTTGCTAGTATAATGGCTAAGTTAAAATTAGTTGGAGTGTGCAACGCAGGCAGATGCGCTCTGCAAATGTCTTGGCACTAGTGGGACTATAGCAAAGTCCAATAGCCACGTATAGGATGCCACTAGGTACACTGAGTGTTTGCTAGTATAATGGCTTACTTATAATTAGTTGGAGTGTGCAACGCAGGCAGATGCGCTCTGCAAATGTCTTGGCACTAGTGGGACTATAGCAAAGTCCAATAGCCACGTATAGGATGCCACTAGGTACACTGAGTGTTTGCTAGTATAATGGCTAAGTTAAAATTAGTTGGAGTGTGCAACGCAGGCAGATGCGCTCTGCAAATGTCTTGGCACTAGTGGGACTATAGCAAAGTCCAATAGCCACGTATAGGATGCCACTAGGTACACTGAGTGTTTGCTAGTATAATGGCTTACTTATAATTAGTTGGAGTGTGCAACGCAGGCAGATGCGCTCTGCAAATGTCTTGGCACTAGTGGGACTATAGCAAAGTCCAATAGCCACGTATAGGATGCCACTAGGTACACTGAGTGTTTGCTAGTATAATGGCTTACTTATAATTAGTTGGAGTGTGCAACGCAGGCAGATGCGCTCTGCAAATGTCTTGGCACTAGTGGGACTATAGCAAAGTCCAATAGCCACAGATAGGATGCCACTAGGTACACTGAGTGTTTGCTAGTATAATGGCTTACTTATAATTAGTTGGAGTGTGCAACGCAGGCAGATGCGCTCTGCAAATGTCTTGGCACTAGTGGGACTATAGCAAGGTCCAATAGCCACGTATAGGATGCCACTAGGTACACTGAGTGTTTGCTAGTATAATGGCTTACTTATAATTAGTTGGAGTGTGCAACGCAGGCAGATGCGCTCTGCAAATGTCTTGGCACTAGTGGGACTATAGCAAAGTCCAATAGCCACGTATAGGATGCCACTAGGTACACTGAGTGTTTGCTAGTATAATGGCTTACTTATAATTAGTTGGAGTGTGCAACGCAGGCAGATGCGCTCTGCAAATGTCTTGGCACTAGTGGGACTATAGCAAGGTCCAATAGCCACGTATAGGATGCCACTAGGTACACTGAGTGTTTGCTAGTATAATGGCTTACTTATAATTAGTTGGAGTGTGCAACGCAGGCAGATGCGCTCTGCAAATGTCTTGGCACTAGTGGGACTATAGCAAAGTCCAATAGCCACGTATAGGATGCCACTAGGTACACTGAGTGTTTGCTAGTATAATTGCTTAGTTTAAAAAAGTTGGAGTGTGCAATGCAGGCAGACGTGCTCTGCAAATGTCTTTTTACTAGTGGGACTATAGCAAAGTCCAATAGCCACGTATAGGATGCCACTAGGTACACTGAGTGTTTGCTAGTATAATGGCTTACTTATAATTAGTTGGAGTGTGCAACACAGGCAGATGCGCTCTGCAAATGTCTTGGCACTAGTGGGACTATAGCAAGGTCCAATAGCCACGTATAGGATGCCACTAGGTACACTGAGTGTTTGCTAGTATAATGGCTTACTTATAATTAGTTGGAGTGTGCAACGCAGGCAGATGCGCTCTGCAAATGTCTTGGCACTAGTGGGACTATAGCAAAGTCCAATAGCTACAGATAGGATGCCACTAGGTACACTGAGTGTTTGCTAGTATAATGGACCTGACATTACCTCTCTACTAACCAGAATCCCACAATGTCTGTCTGCTATTTCATCCTTCTTCTCTGTGCGATTCCTAAAACTTAACATGGACAAAACAGAATTCATTGTCTTTCCTCCTCCTCACTCATCTCCTCCAACAAGCCTTTCCATCAAACTCGATGGTTGCTTACTCTCCCCAGTCTCACAAGCTCGTTGCCTTGGAGTGACCCTCGACTCTGCTCTATCCTTCAAGCCACACATCCAAGCCCTCTTCACCTCATGCCGATTACAACTCAAAAACATCTCCCGGATCCGTGCTTTCCTTAACCAAGAATCAGCAAAAACATTAGTGCATGCCCTCATCATCTCCCGCCTCGACTACTGCAACCTCCTGCTCTCTGGCCTCCCTTCCAACACTCTTGCACCCCTCCAATCTATCCTAAACTCTGCGGCCCGCTTAATCCACCTCTCCCCTCGCTACTCCCCAGCCTCGCCACTCTGCCAATCCCTTCACTGGCTTCCCATCACCCAACGACTCCAGTTCAAAACACTAACTATGACATACAAAGCCATGCACAACCTGTCTCCTCCCTACATCTGTGACCTAGTCTCCCGGTACCTACCTGCACGCAACCTCAGATCCTCACAAGATCTCCTTCTCTGCTCCTCCCTTATCTCCTCTTCCCACAATCGCGTACAAGATTTCTCCCGTGCATCCCCCATACTTTGGAATGCTCTACCTCAGCACATCAGACTCTCCCCTACCGTGGAAAGCTTCAAGAGGAACCTCAAGACCCACCTCTTCCAACAAGCCTATAACCTACAACAGCCCTCAGTCCAGTAGACCACTGCGCAACCAGCTCTGTCCTCACCTATTGTACCATCACCCATTCCCTGTAGACTGTAAGCCCTCGCGGGCAGGGTCCTCTCTCCTCCTGTACCAGTCTGTTATGTACTGTTAATGATTGTTGTACGTATACCCTTTCACTTGTAAAGCGCCATGGAATAAATGGCGCTATAATAATAAATAATAATAATAATAATAATAATGGCTTACTTATAATTAGTTGGAGTGTGCAACGCAGGCAGATGCGCTCTGCAAATGTCTTGGCACTAGTGGGACTATAGCAAGGTCCAATAGCCACGTATAGGATGCCACTAGGTACACTGAGTGTTTGCTAGTATAATGGCTTACTTATAATTAGTTGGAGTGTGCAACGCAGGCAGATGCGCTCTGCAAATGTCTTGGCACTAGTGGGACTATAGCAAGGTCCAATAGCCACGTATAGGATGCCACTAGGTACACTGAGTGTTTGCTAGTATAATGGCTTACTTATAATTAGTTGGAGTGTGCAACGCAGGCAGATGCGCTCTGCAAATGTCTTGGCACTAGTGGGACTATAGCAAAGTCCAATAGCCACAGATAGGATGCCACTAGGTACACTGAGTGTTTGCTAGTATAATGGCTTACTTATAATTAGTTGGAGTGTGCAACGCAGGCAGATGCGCTCTGCAAATGTCTTGGCACTAGTGGGACTATAGCAAAGTCCAATAGCCACGTATAGGATGCCACTAGGTACACTGAGTGTTTGCTAGTATAATGGCTTACTTATAATTAGTTGGAGTGTGCAACGCAGGCAGATGCGCTCTGCAAATGTCTTGGCACTAGTGGGACTATAGCAAGGTCCAATAGCCACGTATAGGATGCCACTAGGTACACTGAGTGTTTGCTAGTATAATGGCTTACTTATAATTAGTTGGAGTGTGCAACGCAGGCAGATGCGCTCTGCAAATGTCTTGGCACTAGTGGGACTATAGCAAGGTCCAATAGCCACGTATAGGATGCCACTAGGTACACTGAGTGTTTGCTAGTATAATGGCTTACTTATAATTAGTTGGAGTGTGCAACGCAGGCAGATGCGCTCTGCAAATGTCTTGGCACTAGTGGGACTATAGCAAGGTCCAATAGCCACGTATAGGATGCCACTAGGTACACTGAGTGTTTGCTAGTATAATGGCTTACTTATAATTAGTTGGAGTGTGCAACGCAGGCAGATGCGCTCTGCAAATGTCTTGGCACTAGTGGGACTATAGCAAGGTCCAATAGCCACGTATAGGATGCCACTAGGTACACTGAGTGTTTGCTAGTATAATGGCTTACTTATAATTAGTTGGAGTGTGCAACGCAGGCAGATGCGCTCTGCAAATGTCTTGGCACTAGTGGGACTATAGCAAAGTCCAATAGCCACGTATAGGATGCCACTAGGTACACTGAGTGTTTGCTAGTATAATGGCTTACTTATAATTAGTTGGAGTGTGCAACGCAGGCAGATGCGCTCTGCAAATGTCTTGGCACTAGTGGGACTATAGCAAGGTCCAATAGCCACGTATAGGATGCCACTAGGTACACTGAGTGTTTGCTAGTATAATGGCTTACTTATAATTAGTTGGAGTGTGCAACGCAGGCAGATGCGCTCTGCAAATGTCTTGGCACTAGTGTGACTATAGCAAAGTCCAATAGCCACGTATAGGATGCCACTAGGTACACTGAGTGTTTGCTAGTAAAATTGCTTAGTTTAAAAAAGTTGGAGTGTGCAATGCAGGCAGACGTGCTCTGCAAATGTCTTTGCACTAGTGGGACTATAGCAAAGTCCAATAGCCACGTATAGGATGCCACTAGGTACACTGAGTGTTTGCTAGTATAATGGCTAAGTTAAAATTAGTTGGAGTGTGCAACGCAGGCAGATGCGCTCTGCAAATGTCTTGGCACTAGTGGGACTATAGCAAAGTCCAATAGCCACGTATAGGATGCCACTAGGTACACTGAGTGTTTGCTAGTATAATGGCTTACTTATAATTAGTTGGAGTGTGCAACGCAGGCAGATGCGCTCTGCAAATGTCTTGGCACTAGTGGGACTATAGCAAAGTCCAATAGCCACGTATAGGATGCCACTAGGTACACTGAGTGTTTGCTAGTATAATGGCTAAGTTAAAATTAGTTGGAGTGTGCAACGCAGGCAGATGCGCTCTGCAAATGTCTTGGCACTAGTGGGACTATAGCAAAGTCCAATAGCCACGTATAGGATGCCACTAGGTACACTGAGTGTTTGCTAGTATAATGGCTTACTTATAATTAGTTGGAGTGTGCAACGCAGGCAGATGCGCTCTGCAAATGTCTTGGCACTAGTGGGACTATAGCAAAGTCCAATAGCCACGTATAGGATGCCACTAGGTACACTGAGTGTTTGCTAGTATAATGGCTTACTTATAATTAGTTGGAGTGTGCAACGCAGGCAGATGCGCTCTGCAAATGTCTTGGCACTAGTGGGACTATAGCAAAGTCCAATAGCCACAGATAGGATGCCACTAGGTACACTGAGTGTTTGCTAGTATAATGGCTTACTTATAATTAGTTGGAGTGTGCAACGCAGGCAGATGCGCTCTGCAAATGTCTTGGCACTAGTGGGACTATAGCAAGGTCCAATAGCCACGTATAGGATGCCACTAGGTACACTGAGTGTTTGCTAGTATAATGGCTTACTTATAATTAGTTGGAGTGTGCAACGCAGGCAGATGCGCTCTGCAAATGTCTTGGCACTAGTGGGACTATAGCAAAGTCCAATAGCCACGTATAGGATGCCACTAGGTACACTGAGTGTTTGCTAGTATAATGGCTTACTTATAATTAGTTGGAGTGTGCAACGCAGGCAGATGCGCTCTGCAAATGTATTGGCACTAGTGGGACTATAGCAAGGTCCAATAGCCACGTATAGGATGCCACTAGGTACACTGAGTGTTTGCTAGTATAATGGCTTACTTATAATTAGTTGGAGTGTGCAACGCAGGCAGATGCGCTCTGCAAATGTCTTGGCACTAGTGGGACTATAGCAAAGTCCAATAGCCACGTATAGGATGCCACTAGGTACACTGAGTGTTTGCTAGTAAAATTGCTTAGTTTAAAAAAGTTGGAGTGTGCAATGCAGGCAGACGTGCTCTGCAAATGTCTTTGCACTAGTGGGACTATAGCAAAGTCCAATAGCCACGTATAGGATGCCACTAGGTACACTGAGTGTTTGCTAGTATAATGGCTTACTTATAATTAGTTGGAGTGTGCAACGCAGGCAGATGCGCTCTGCAAATGTCTTGGCACTAGTGGGACTATAGCAAAGTCCAATAGCCACGTATAGGATGCCACTAGGTACACTGAGTGTTTGCTAGTATAATGGCTAAGTTAAAATTAGTTGGAGTGTGCAACGCAGGCAGATGCGCTCTGCAAATGTCTTGGCACTAGTGGGACTATAGCAAAGTCCAATAGCCACGTATAGGATGCCACTAGGTACACTGAGTGTTTGCTAGTATAATGGCTTACTTATAATTAGTTGGAGTGTGCAACGCAGGCAGATGCGCTCTGCAAATGTCTTGGCACTAGTGGGACTATAGCAAAGTCCAATAGCCACGTATAGGATGCCACTAGGTACACTGAGTGTTTGCTAGTATAATGGCTTACTTATAATTAGTTGGAGTGTGCAACGCAGGCAGATGCGCTCTGCAAATGTCTTGGCACTAGTGGGACTATAGCAAAGTCCAATAGCCACAGATAGGATGCCACTAGGTACACTGAGTGTTTGCTAGTATAATGGCTTACTTATAATTAGTTGGAGTGTGCAACGCAGGCAGATGCGCTCTGCAAATGTCTTGGCACTAGTGGGACTATAGCAAGGTCCAATAGCCACGTATAGGATGCCACTAGGTACACTGAGTGTTTGCTAGTATAATGGCTTACTTATAATTAGTTGGAGTGTGCAACGCAGGCAGATGCGCTCTGCAAATGTCTTGGCACTAGTGGGACTATAGCAAAGTCCAATAGCCACGTATAGGATGCCACTAGGTACACTGAGTGTTTGCTAGTATAATGGCTTACTTATAATTAGTTGGAGTGTGCAACGCAGGCAGATGCGCTCTGCAAATGTCTTGGCACTAGTGGGACTATAGCAAGGTCCAATAGCCACGTATAGGATGCCACTAGGTACACTGAGTGTTTGCTAGTATAATGGCTTACTTATAATTAGTTGGAGTGTGAAACGCAGGCAGATGCGCTCTGCAAATGTCTTGGCACTAGTGGGACTATAGCAAAGTCCAATAGCCACGTATAGGATGCCACTAGGTACACTGAGTGTTTTCTAGTATAATGGTTAAGTTAAAATTAGTTGGAGTGTGCAACGCAGGCAGATGCGCTCTGCAAATGTCTTGGCACTAGTGGGACTATAGCAAAGTCCAATAGCCACGTATAGGATGCCACTAGGTACACTGAGTGTTTGCTAGTAAAATTGCTTAGTTTAAAAAAGTTGGAGTGTGCAATGCAGGCAGACGTGCTCTGCAAATGTCTTTGCACTAGTGGGACTATAGCAAAGTCCAATAGCCACGTATAGGATGCCACTAGGTACACTGAGTGTTTGCTAGTATAATGGCTTACTTATAATTAGTTGGAGTGTGCAACGCAGGCAGATGCGCTCTGCAAATGTCTTGGCACTAGTGGGACTATAGCAAGGTCCAATAGCCACGTATAGGATGCCACTAGGTACACTGAGTGTTTGCTAGTATAATGGCTTACTTATAATTAGTTGGAGTGTGCAACGCAGGCAGATGCGCTCTGCAAATGTCTTGGCACTAGTGGGACTATAGCAAAGTCCAATAGCCACAGATAGGATGCCACTAGGTACACTGAGTGTTTGCTAGTATAATGGACCTGACATTACCTCTCTACTAACCAGAATCCCACAATGTCTGTCTGCTATTTCATCCTTCTTCTCTGTGCGATTCCTAAAACTTAACATGGACAAAACAGAATTCATTGTCTTTCCTCCTCCTCACTCATCTCCTCCAACAAGCCTTTCCATCAAACTCGATGGTTGCTTACTCTCCCCAGTCTCACAAGCTCGTTGCCTTGGAGTGACCCTCGACTCTGCTCTATCCTTCAAGCCACACATCCAAGCCCTCTTCACCTCATGCCGATTACAACTCAAAAACATCTCCCGGATCCGTGCTTTCCTTAACCAAGAATCAGCAAAAACATTAGTGCATGCCCTCATCATCTCCCGCCTCGACTACTGCAACCTCCTGCTCTCTGGCCTCCCTTCCAACACTCTTGCACCCCTCCAATCTATCCTAAACTCTGCGGCCCGCTTAATCCACCTCTCCCCTCGCTACTCCCCAGCCTCGCCACTCTGCCAATCCCTTCACTGGCTTCCCATCACCCAACGACTCCAGTTCAAAACACTAACCATGACATACAAAGCCATGCACAACCTGTCTCCTCCCTACATCTGTGACCTAGTCTCCCGGTACCTACCTGCACGCAACCTCAGATCCTCACAAGATCTCCTTCTCTGCTCCTCCCTTATCTCCTCTTCCCACAATCGCGTACAAGATTTCTCCCGTGCATCCCCCATACTTTGGAATGCTCTACCTCAGCACATCAGACTCTCCCCTACCGTGGAAAGCTTCAAGAGGAACCTCAAGACCCACCTCTTCCAACAAGCCTATAACCTACAACAGCCCTCAGTCCAGTAGACCACTGCGCAACCAGCTCTGTCCTCACCTATTGTACCATCACCCATTCCCTGTAGACTGTAAGCCCTCGCGGGCAGGGTCCTCTCTCCTCCTGTACCAGTCTGTTATGTACTGTTAATGATTGTTGTACGTATACCCTTTCACTTGTAAAGCGCCATGGAATAAATGGCGCTATAATAATAAATAATAATAATAATAATGGCTTACTTATAATTAGTTGGAGTGTGCAACGCAGGCAGATGCGCTCTGCAAATGTCTTGGCACTAGTGGGACTATAGCAAGGTCCAATAGCCACGTATAGGATGCCACTAGGTACACTGAGTGTTTGCTAGTATAATGGCTTACTTATAATTAGTTGGAGTGTGCAACGCAGGCAGATGCGCTCTGCAAATGTCTTGGCACTAGTGGGACTATAGCAAGGTCCAATAGCCACGTATAGGATGCCACTAGGTACACTGAGTGTTTGCTAGTATAATGGCTTACTTATAATTAGTTGGAGTGTGCAACGCAGGCAGATGCGCTCTGCAAATGTCTTGGCACTAGTGGGACTATAGCAAAGTCCAATAGCCACAGATAGGATGCCACTAGGTACACTGAGTGTTTGCTAGTATAATGGACCTGACATTACCTCTCTACTAACCAGAATCCCACAATGTCTGTCTGCTATTTCATCCTTCTTCTCTGTGCGATTCCTAAAACTTAACATGGACAAAACAGAATTCATTGTCTTTCCTCCTCCTCACTCATCTCCTCCAACAAGCCTTTCCATCAAACTCGATGGTTGCTTACTCTCCCCAGTCTCACAAGCTCGTTGCCTTGGAGTGACCCTCGACTCTGCTCTATCCTTCAAGCCACACATCCAAGCCCTCTTCACCTCATGCCGATTACAACTCAAAAACATCTCCCGGATCCGTGCTTTCCTTAACCAAGAATCAGCAAAAACATTAGTGCATGCCCTCATCATCTCCCGCCTCGACTACTGCAACCTCCTGCTCTCTGGCCTCCCTTCCAACACTCTTGCACCCCTCCAATCTATCCTAAACTCTGCGGCCCGCTTAATCCACCTCTCCCCTCGCTACTCCCCAGCCTCGCCACTCTGCCAATCCCTTCACTGGCTTCCCATCACCCAACGACTCCAGTTCAAAACACTAACCATGACATACAAAGCCATGCACAACCTGTCTCCTCCCTACATCTGTGACCTAGTCTCCCGGTACCTACCTGCACGCAACCTCAGATCCTCACAAGATCTCCTTCTCTGCTCCTCCCTTATCTCCTCTTCCCACAATCGCGTACAAGATTTCTCCCGTGCATCCCCCATACTTTGGAATGCTCTACCTCAGCACATCAGACTCTCCCCTACCGTGGAAAGCTTCAAGAGGAACCTCAAGACCCACCTCTTCCAACAAGCCTATAACCTACAACAGCCCTCAGTCCAGTAGACCACTGCGCAACCAGCTCTGTCCTCACCTATTGTACCATCACCCATTCCCTGTAGACTGTAAGCCCTCGCGGGCAGGGTCCTCTCTCCTCCTGTACCAGTCTGTTATGTACTGTTAATGATTGTTGTACGTATACCCTTTCACTTGTAAAGCGCCATGGAATAAATGGCGCTATAATAATAAATAATAATAATAATTATAATAATGGCTTACTTATAATTAGTTGGAGTGTGCAACGCAGGCAGATGCGCTCTGCAAATGTCTTGGCACTAGTGGGACTATAGCAAGGTCCAATAGCCACGTATAGGATGCCACTAGGTACACTGAGTGTTTGCTAGTATAATGGCTTACTTATAATTAGTTGGAGTGTGCAACGCAGGCAGATGCGCTCTGCAAATGTCTTGGCACTAGTGGGACTATAGCAAGGTCCAATAGCCACGTATAGGATGCCACTAGGTACACTGAGTGTTTGCTAGTATAATGGCTTACTTATAATTAGTTGGAGTGTGCAACGCAGGCAGATGCGCTCTGCAAATGTCTTGGCACTAGTGGGACTATAGCAAAGTCCAATAGCCACAGATAGGATGCCACTAGGTAAACTGAGTGTTTGCTAGTATAATGGCTTACTTATAATTAGTTGGAGTGTGCAACGCAGGCAGATGCGCTCTGCAAATGTCTTGGCACTAGTGGGACTATAGCAAAGTCCAATAGCCACGTATAGGATGCCACTAGGTACACTGAGTGTTTGCTAGTAAAATTGCTTAGTTTAAAAAAGTTGGAGTGTGCAATGCAGGCAGACGTGCTCTGCAAATGTCTTTGCACTAGTGGGACTATAGCAAAGTCCAATAGCCACAGATAGGATGCCACTAGGTACACTGAGTGTTTGCTAGTATAATGGCTTACTTATAATTAGTTGGAGTGTGCAACGCAGGCAGATGCGCTCTGCAAATGTCTTGGCACTAGTGGGACTATAGCAAAGTCCAATAGCCACGTATAGGATGCCACTAGGTACACTGAGTGTTTGCTAGTATAATGGCTAAGTTAAAATTAGTTGGAGTGTGCAACGCAGGCAGATGCGCTCTGCAAATGTCTTGGCACTAGTGGGACTATAGCAAAGTCCAATAGCCACGTATAGGATGCCACTAGGTACACTGAGTGTTTGCTAGTAAAATTGCTTAGTTTAAAAAAGTTGGAGTGTGCAATGCAGGCAGACGTGCTCTGCAAATGTCTTTGCACTAGTGGGACTATAGCAAAGTCCAATAGCCACAGATAGGATGCCACTAGGTACACTGAGTGTTTGCTAGTATAATGGCTTAGTTATAATGAGTTGGAGTGTGCAGAGGACAGGAGGGTACAGTGGCAGGATTGTGGTGCTCTGGGTAGAGGAATGGAAGCCTGCCTTTCTATTCCCTCCTAATGGTGAAATGCAGGGAGGAAATCCCTGACCTTGGCTACACAGATGCTGTTGCTGTTTGCAGGACCTGTCACCTATGGCTCTCTGACCCTGCCGGTTTGAGTCCTTAAAAGGACTGCTATAAAGTGCTCTCCCTATGCTGTCTAACGCTGTGTAAAAAAATTGTTTAAAAGAACAGAGAGTCCTCAGTGGTTGATACCTTTTAATGGCTAACTGAAAAGATGGTAATAATTGCAAGCTTTCGAGACTACTCAGGTCTCTTCATCAGGCATGGTAGCGCATACAGCTGTATCGGCTATAGGACTCAGGAGGACGGAGCTGCGACAGTGATGTCTGACACCAAAGACGCAGAAGGCAGATAATGGCGTCCGTGAAGAAAATGTCCGGTTTTATAATGCAGGGACATGTGACATGCAGATCCTATCACACATGCCGTTGCTTCTCTGGCTCAAAGTCAACTTAGCCGTGTGTGTGTCTGTGATTGGCTGACATGCTGGCCCGCCCCACAAGACGCGCGCACTTAGGGAAGGAAGACAAGAAAAAAAAAAAAAAAATGGCGATCGCCATTATAGAAACAGCAGTGATCTGAAGGCGCTGTTCACGCACACTATACACTGAAATGTGATAATAGTTTGATTCACAGAGTGACTTACACTATTACAGCAGAAACCAAGCTATGATTTAGCTGTTTTTTGGCTGCTAGAACCGTTCTCGAACGTTTCTAGAACTATCGAGCTTTTGCAAAAAGCTCGAGTTCTAGTTCGATCTAGAACATGCCCCAAAATCACTCGAGCCTAGAACTGGAGAACCACGAACCACGAACCGCGCTCAACTCTATCCAGGAGCTTTGGTTCCCTGAGTTTCCAATAGCAAATGTCTAGAAAAAACTCTGTCCATTGGCACAACTCAGCAAGAAAACGAGAAGACCGAGAAGATATATTTCATTTATCTTAATGCCACCTTCTTAACAGCACTAAACCCTTCTATTATGTCCCTTAGCCTTTTGAGCTTATCCTCTGGTAAGCGGAAGACCATGCCTCTGGTATCGATCTCAGTGCCTAAAAACTGTATTATAGTAGCCAATCAGAATACAAAAGGATGCATAGGAAGCGTGACTTTATTTCAATATTTTAAAACAATCCAATAAAATGAAGAAAAGTCACTCATACAAGATCCACAGAAGTTGTATAATACATACATAAATCAAAACACTATAAGGCCTGTTTCACACGTCAGTGATTCTGGTACGTTTGTGCTTTTTTTTAAACATAACAGAATCACTGAGATACGCAGATCCATTATAATGAATGGGTCTGCTCACACATCAGTGATTTTTCACTGCACGTGTCTCCGTGCGGCGTACCCGCGTGTCCGTGATTGCTGCACGGAGACATGTCCATTTTTTTCTGGCATCACTGATAGGATGTCCATAAGGTGGCAGCAGAGCATAACAGAAAAAGGTGCCTATTGTGCACTGAAAAGACCCAATGTGATGCACCAGACATATAGAGCCCTAATGGATTCACAAATATAAGATATATCATGAATGACTACTGCATAATGAACGCTAGCATGAAAAAAGAAAGGAATCCATAAAAATAAATAATAAATGGTGCACATATGTTAGAGCCCCACCGAAGGACAAAAAAAGTCTGATGGAAATAGAGAGCATATAGGAACAATAAGAATGTGCAACAGAGAGGAAGGTGAGAATGCAGGATCAATCACTGCCTGTCAGATATTAATAATCAGGGAAATAACTCTGGAGCAGACGCACAAATTAGGGTCTTACCTGGTAAGGTAACAAATAATTAATAGTAGTTGCACTCACCTATTAAGGTTGTGCCAGTCACAACCCCTAAATGCACGTTACAAATGGCGACAGCCGCAGCCCCTAGTAGAAGAGCAATAACGTATAGGAGGAAAATCGGGTGCGTGCCGCGCTGTCACCAAAGGAAACTGATGTTAATTATTTCATCTCTTTATTCTTTTTTCCGGTCAATGTGTTTCAGAGATCACTGTCTCCTTCATCAGGGCAAAAAAAGAACAGTATGCAATCAAAGGAGGAAGAACCTCTATATATACACATATGGAGCAACGTCAGAGGACTGACTGCTGTATTTCAAATACTGCCGGGATGGTCAACTGTTACAATACCGGCCATAAAAGTTCTCAAGTGATATATTGAGAAACATTTATAAAATCACTGGGGTATAGTGTTTCAAATTTCATCAGCTTTTTGAGACAAAAATCAGAAAAAGAAGAAGAAGAAGGACAAAATGAAAAAAAGAAAAAAAAGAAGAAAAAAAAAACAAAAAGGGAGCATTGAGCTCCAGACCCTGTATTGAGTCTTAGAAGTGTAGTGACAAGTGCATCTGTCCACAACCCTGTAAGGGTGAACGGGATGACGGACAAGAAAAATTATGTTCGTGGCAAAAAATGGTGGTGTTGCTATATAAAATTGCATTAAGAATAAAGAAAGGAAAAATTTCTTTATAAAAGTAGTGAAGAAAAAAGTGGAAAAAAGGGGAGTGTAAGCCATTTTACTAATAAATAGTGATGAGCGAGCATGCTTGTTACTACTCGGTACTCGCACGAGTATCACTGTACTCGGTCTACTCGACGGGGACCGAGTAATCTCGCGATACTCGTGCTGTACTCGTGGTCTTCATCCCTGCATGTTGGCGCTCTTTTGAGAGCCAGCCCTCATGCAGGGATTGGCTGGCAGACCACTGCAATGCCACAGCCCTGTTAGTTGTGGAATTGCAGTGATTGGCCGGCCTGCACAGCGTGACCGAGCCTTTATACCGGCGGGCGCGCTGTGCTCTGCTCACAGCTATCCAGACAGTCAGTGCAGGGAGAGGGTCGCTGCTTCAGGGAAAGGTTTGCGGCCCTTTATAGCTATTTCCGTAGCAGGGCTGCAAACAGTGTGACCAAAAGTCCTTCTCAGGACTATTCTAGTTGTATACAGGCAGGCAGGGTATAGCCAGGTCGGAGTACAGTAGCAGAGTCCTTCTCAGGACTATTGTTGCTGTATACAGGCAGGGTATAGCCAGGTTGGAATACAGGCTAGTGACCAAAAGAGTCCTTGTCAGGACTATTGTAGCAGTATACAGGCAGGCAGGCAGGCAGGCAGGGTATATAGCCATTCCTAGTGGTGACCGTATACCAGCCTTCATCATATCTGGGGCTGGTGTACACAGTCTAAAACAGTCCTGATAGTGTCAGACTTCTCAGCAATTGTCGCTCCTAAAACCTGTTAGGTTCTTAGTGCGTCCGTGCTTGCATTTAAAAACCGCACGTGTGTGCCTGTCGGTGGCAGCGTACAGGTGCACTTGTGTGCGTTTTTACCAAACTATTATATAACGCACAAGTGTAGTGTATAATACACGTCAGTCAGCAGTGGCTGATAGTGTCAGAGTTCTCGTCATTAATTTTTGCTCCTAAAACCTGTGTTAGGTTCTTAGTGCGTCCGTGCTTGCATTTAAAAAACGCACGTGTGTGCCTGTCGGTGGCAGCGTACAGGTGCACTTGTGTGCGTTTTTACCAAACTATTATATAACGCACAAGTGTAGTGTATAATACACGTCAGTCAGCAGTGGCTGATAGTGTCAGAGTTCTCGTCATTAATTTTTGCTCCTAAAACCTGTGTTAGGTTCTTAGTGCGTCCGTGCTTGCATTTAAAAACCGCACGTGTGTGCCTGTCGGTGGCAGCGTACAGGTGCACTTGTGTGCGTTTTTACCAAACTATTATATAACGCACAAGTGTAGTGTATAATACACGTCAGTCAGCAGTGGCTGATAGTGTCAGAGTTCTCGTCATTAATTTTTGCTCCTAAAACCTGTGTTAGGTTCTTAGTGCGTCCGTGCTTGCATTTAAAAACCGCACGTGTGTGCCTGTCGGTGGCAGCGTACAGGTGCACTTGTGTGCGTTTTTACCAAACTATTATATAACGCACAAGTGTAGTGTATAATACACGTCAGTCAGCAGTGGCTGATAGTGTCAGAGTTCTCGTCATTAATTTTTGCTCCTAAAACCTGTTAGGTTCTTAGTGCGTCCGTGCTTGCATTTAAAAACCGCACGTGTGTGCCTGTCGGTGGCAGCGTACAGGTGCACTTGTGTGCGTTTTTACCAAACTATTATATAACGCACAAGTGTAGTGTATAATACACGTCAGTCAGCAGTGGCTGATAGTGTCAGAGTTCTCATCATTAATTTTTGCTCCTAAAACCTGTTAGGTTCTTAGTGCGTCTGTGCTTGCATTTAAAAACCGCACGTGTGTGCCTGTCGGTGGCAGCGTACAGGTGCACAATTTGCACAAACTTTGATATAACGCCCAAGTCTAGTGAATACACGTCAGCACAGCATTGCAAAATGCGCAAGGGCGTTGGCAAGGAACAAGGAAGTGGACGTGATGGTGGTGCAGGCAGAGGCCGAGGTCGTGGGCAAGCTCTAATTTTGCCACAACAAAGGGCCACATCTAGTCGCTCGCACGTCCTGTCCCAAATTCTTGGGGACCGCAGCAGTACACCGCTCTTGAACCAAGACCAGTGTCAACAGGTTGTTAGTTGGATAGCGGATAATGCTTCCAGTCAGATTGGCACCACCACAAACACTCTGTCTTCCACACGGTCAAGTGTCAGTAGCCGTGATACTGCACCGCACATTTCAGAACCTGATCCTCCTTCCTACCACAAGGCTGAGTACACGTCCTCGGACATTAATGATCCCACACTTGGACACTCGGAAGAGCTGTTCACGTTTCCATTCGCACATTCTGGCCTCTCGCCAGCTCATGTTGAAGTGGGTCATGAGGAGATCGTATGTACAGATGGCCAAATATTTGAGCAGCCACGTTCTCACGAAGTTGGCAACGTGTCTCAACAAGGGGTGGACGATGATGAGACACAATTGTCAGGAAGTCAGGAGGAGGAGCAGGGTGCGGAAGAGGAAGACGACGTGGTGGATGATCCAGTAACTGACCCAACCTGGCAGGAGGATATGCAGAGCGAGGACAGCAGTGCACAGGGGAAGGGAGGCGTAGCATCCCAACAGGCAGTAAGAAGCAGGGTGGTGGCTCCAGGCAGAAGTCAGGCAACCGTTCCCCGGAACAACAACACGACACAAGGTGCCTGTACAAATGTTAGGTCTTCCCGAGTCTGGCAGTTTTTTAAGTTGGATCCAGATGATTCTAAAAAGGCCATTTGCAACACCTGCCGTGCCAGCATCAGCAGGGGTACCAAAACTAGCAGCCTGACCACCACCAGCATGATCAGGCACATGTCAGCCAAGCACCCGACTTTGTGGGAAGTACAACAGAGTCGAGGAGCAGTGCTTGCTAATGTCACTGCTACGTCTTCGCTGGTTGTGCATGCGAGCCAATCCCCTGTCCATGCTGCCTGCGAACAAGCCTCCTCCGGTCCTGCACCTGCAGTTGCCTACTCAGAAATAACACCATCATCAAGCACGTCCTTGTCCCAGCGCAGCGTTCAGTTATCCATTCAGCAAACCTTTGAACGCAGGCGCAAATACACTGCCAACACCCCACATGCCACAGTTCTAAATGCTAACATTTCGCGACTGCTTGCGCTGGAAATGTTGCCTTTTAGGCTGGTGGAGACAGAAGCATTCCGCGACCTGATGGCGGCAGCTGTCCCACGTTACTCGGTCCCCAGCCGCCACTATTTCTCCCGGTGTGCCGTCCCCGCGTTGCATAACCACGTGTCACAAAACATCACACGTGCCCTGAACAACGCTGTTTCACCCAAAGTCCACCTAACCACAGACACATGGTGACGATTATCTCGAGAGTGCAAAGTAGCCAAATGAAACTTTTACTGGATTTCCACTTACTTTATCAAATCTCATCTCCACCACAGTTTGCATCTGTTATAGTTTTGGAGAAAATTGTGGTCATTTCATTTTTGCGCGAATGTGTTCAGATTCCTTTTTTATTGCCCTGCCTAAGGGCTATACTATAATACACCCACTTCCTGACAATGGACACTTAATGTTTTGAGGCCCTCATGCACGTCTCTATCCAGGGACAACGTGGAGCCTCCCAATTTTTGGCTGCCCTGCCAAAGGGCTATACTATAATACACCCACTTCCTGACAATGGACACTTAATGTTTTGAGGCCCTCATGCACGTCTCTATCCAGGGACAACGTGGAGCCTCCCAATTTTTGGCTGCCCTGCCAAAGGGCTATACTACAAAAGACCCACTTCCTTCCAATGGGCACTTCAGGTTTACAGGCCCTCATGCACGTCTCTATCCAGGGACAACGTGGAGCCTCCCAATTTTTGGCTGCCCTGCCTAAGGGCTATACTATAATACACCCACTTCCTGACAATGGACACTTAATGTTTTGAGGCCCTCATGCATGTCTCTATCCAGGGACAACGTGGAGCCTCCCAATTATTGGCTGCCCTGCCAAAGGGCTATACTACAAAAGACCCACTTCCTTCCAATGGGCACTTCAGGTTTACAGGCCCTCATGCACGTCTCTATCCAGGGACAACGTGGAGCCTCCCAATTTTTGGCTGCCCTGCCAAAGGGCTATACTACAAAAGACCCACTTCCTTCCAATGGGCACTTCAGGTTTACAGGCCCTCATGCACGTCTCTATCCAGGGACAACGTGGAGCCTCCCAATTTTTGGCTGCCCTGCCTAAGGGCTATACTATAATACACCCACTTCCTGACACTGGACACTTAATGTTTTGAGGCCCTCATGCACGTCTCTATCCAGGGACAACGTGGAGCCTCCCAATTTTTGGCTGCCCTGCCTAAGGGCTATACTACAATAGACCCACTTCCTTACAATGGGCACTTCAGGTTTACAGGCCATCATGCACGTCTGTATGCAGGGGCATTGGTGAACCTCACAATTTTGGACTGCCCTGGCAAAGGAAAATACTACAAAGACTCAGTTCCTCAAAATGGGCACATTAGACTCAGAGGCCTTTATGTACGTCTCTTCTCAGGGACATCGGAGTGCCACACAATGTTTTACGTAAAATCTTTCATGTATTGATCTCAAAAAGTAACATACATTAGCTCTATCTCACTATTGGGTATGTGCCCTTAACATTTCCGCTATGAAAAATCATTTTGGTGTCATTTTGGAAGGTTTTCTGGTGAGTCCGTAAAAATGGCGTAAAACGCGGACAAAATTATTCACAGCTGTGACTTTTGAGTGATAAATGCTTCAAGGGGTCTTCCCCATGCTGTTGCCATGTCATTTGAGCACTCTTCGGAGACTTTTGTGCCATTTTTAGGGTTTCTACATGCTGCCGGTGGTCATTTCACAAAAATACTCGGGTCTCCCATAGGATAACATTGGGCTCGGTGCTCGGGCCGAGTACACGAGTATCTTGGGAGGCTCGGCCCGAGCTTCGAGCACCCGAGTTTTTTAGTACTCGCTCATCACTACTAATAAACCTAAAAAATAAAAATAAATTGAATAAAAATCATGAATGTTGTGTTATAACAGGAAATTCGGTGTAAGAATGAATATCCGGGATGAGAGTTCAGCGAATGAGTTATAGAAATTGTTACAAAAAGGAGTGTGTACGGTTTATGCGTAAATTTTCAGAATGCGTACATGAAAATTATATGTATGTGAGAATGTCCCCCATGCTTTGTAAAAAGTTATTTATGAAAATGTAAATAAGATATATAAAAATGCCTAATTATTTATAATTTATGAGAAAGATATATATGTATGGAAGAATGTTATAAGGTGTCCAAGAACCATAAAGAAAAAGGGTGCATATATAATGTTAGAGGTCTAGAGTTCCACCAGGCTATATCACCCCTAAAGAAATAGAAAGAAGACCTTACTACCTGTGTACCCCAAAAAAAGCTATATTTCTTAGCCAGGATTATGGTGGAGATATGCACAAGTGAAATAAGAATATAAAGTAATACAATAAGATTATAAAACCAATATGTGTGTAATACTATTGTATGTTTTGAGGATTTCGATAGCGTTAGGGCAATGACAACCAGAGACGAGTTTGTGGTACAAGATGTTTATAATATGTAACCACGGTAGATACACAGCGGAAATACACAAAACACATGAAAATACCTTTCTGAAACGGAGCGAAGGGGATTCCCGGGGCCACGCACCGGACTCCCCCAGGGAGACCACCAGAGCGAACCCCTATACAGGGACTGTCCGGCAATCAACCCCGGAAGGCCTAAATGCGCCGCAGCCGGGACACAAGGGGCAAGTGGTAAAGTCCAGAAGTGTCCGTACGGGATGAAAGTCCAGAATGGTTATGAGCCGGAAGAAACCGGGCAGACGTGCTGACCAAAGACGGCAGACGGAGTCCGGGCACAGCTTGAAGAAACCGGGTATGGTCCAGAGTCGGTCGGTAGACTTTCAGGAGGATCCAAAGGTAATCAAGAAGTAGCAGCAGCAGCAAAGCAGGAGCACACAGCAAGCCGTATACTCAGGCACTGGACTAGGCTTAGAGGCGGCCTTTTAAGCAGCTGGACAGGAAGTAGGGCAACAGAACATAAAACTCCATGTTAACCGAGGGCAAGCTCATGCAAAAAAGAGAACTGGAAAACCCGGAAACCTGACATTACTCCCCCCCCCAGAAACGGCCTCAGGACGGGTCAGGGCCTGGCTTGTCCGGGTACCGTCGATGAAACTGAGCGATCTTCCGGGGAGCTCGAATGTTACCCACCGGTTCCCAGGAATCGTCCTCGGGGGCGTACCCCTGCCAACGTACCAGATACTGAAGCCGACGACGATGGAGCCGGGAGTCAATAATGTCCTCAACCACGAACTGCTCCTCGCCGTCGACCATCACAGGCGGAGGAGGAGGCACGACACGACCATGAAACGTATTGGGAGAGACGGATTTGAGGAGAGAAACATGAAAGACCGGGTGTACCTTGAGATGGTGCGGTAACCGCAGCCGACAGGCCACAGGGCTCACGATCCCGGTGATCTTAAATGGACCGATGAATTTTTGTCCCAGCTTCTGCGAAGGGACACCCAATCTCAGGTTCTTGGTGGACAACCATACAGAGTCCCCTACCTTATACATGGGTGCCGGTTTCCGGTGAGTGTCTGCCGACCTCTTGTAACGTTCCTGGGCCGTAGCCACACTGTCCTTTAGAACCTCCAGATTTTGTCGAAGCTCTGTCAATCTGTCCTCCACCGCAGGCACTGAGACCGCAACCGGTGACCTAGGCAAAATAGTCGGATGGTAACCCAAGTTAGCAAAAAAGGGCGTTACCTTAGTGGAGCTGCTCTGAGTGTTGTTATACGAGAACTCCGCCAACGGAAGCATCTTCAACCAATCGTCCTGCAGATGGCTGACATAACATCGAAGGTATTGTTCCAGGGTTTGATTGGTCCGTTCGGTTTGCCCATTTGTCTGAGGATGGTATGCAGAAGACAAACAGACATCAATCTGGAGTGCCGTACAAAACCCCTTCCAGAACCTAGACGTGAACTGCACGCCCCGGTCAGAGATGATCTCGTCTGGTACCCCATGCAATCGGAATACGTTCTGGATAACCAAATCCACTGTCTCTGCGGCTGAGGGAAGACCGGCACACGGAATAAAGTGAGCAGCTTTAGTCAACCGATCCACCACCACTAAAATGGTATTGTGACCGTCTGAGACGGGCAACTCCACAATAAAATCCATTGAGATAGACCCCCAAGGGCGAGATGGCACGGGTAACGGTTGGAGGAGTCCTGTAGGAGCCACACGAGGGACCTTGCACCGGGCACAAACCACACATGAGTGGACATAGTCCTTTACGTCCTTTAAACAGGTAGGCCACCAGAAGAAACGGTTCAGAAATTCCTGCGTCTTCTGTACCCCCCTATGACCAGCCAACACGGAGTCATGGACCAACTTGAGAACCCGAAGTCTTACGGCCTCCGGGACATAAATGCGTCGCTCTCTCAACCACACACCATTCCGAAGAACAAGAGTTACATCATTCGGGGGGGCAGCAAGAAATACGTCACCATCATAGGCCAGCTTGATGTCCTTCCACAAGTCCTGGTCCTGGATTACTCCAACGAAATTGGCATCCGATAACATGGTCTGAGACGGGGTTCCAGGCACGGAGTCCACGGCGTGGATTCGGGACAAGGCATCGGCTTTCCCATTACGTGAACCTGGACGGTATGTAACGACAAAATTGAACTGGTTAAGGAATAGGCTCCAACGGGCTTGCCGTGGAGACAGGCACCTGGCAGACTTAAGAAACTCCAGATTACGATGATCTGTGAGTACTATCACTTGCTGCGCGGCTCCCTGTAAGTGGTGTCTCCATTCCTTGAAGGCGGAAATAATCGCTAACAATTCTTTGTCCGCAATGTCATAGTTCCTTTCTGCAGGGGACAACCGGCGGGAAAAGAAAGCACACGGATGTAAGAGACTCTTGTCCCCAGTCCTTTGAGAAAGGATGGCCCCTAATGCGTAGTCGGAAGCGTCGACTTCCACGATAAAGGGAAGTGCGGGATTCGGATGTACCAATATAGGCGCTGAGGTAAAACAGACCTTGAGACGATGGAAGGCTTCCTGGGCCTGGGCGGACCACACAAACTTCTGTCCTTTCTTGGTTAACAGAGTGATGGGACGAACGATTTCTGAAAAATTACGGATAAAACGTCGGTAAAAGTTGGCAAAACCGACAAAGCGTTGTACCTCTTTGATGTTTCCCGGTTCCGGCCAGTCTAGAATCGCTTGTATTTTGCCAGACTCCATGTTCAGTCCCTGAGGAGAGATGACATAACCTAAGAATTGTATCTGTGAGCAATGGAATTCGCATTTCTCCAGTTTGATGTACAGGTGGTTTTCCCTCAGCCGGGTAAGTACGGTCTTGACGTGCTCCTGGTGTTCCTGTAGGGAATCAGAAAAGATTAGGATATCGTCCAGATAAATCACCATGAATTGGTCCATGATATCCCTAAAAATATCGTTAACTAGATGTTGGAAAGCCGCGGGAGCGTTACAAAGTCCAAAAGGCATCACTAGGTACTCAAAATGTCCATACCGACATCGGAACGCGGTCTTCCACTCGTCTCCGGGACGTATGCGGAGTAGATTGTATGCCCCACGGAGGTCCAATTTGGTGAATATTTTTGCCTGTTGGACCCTCTCCAATAGCTCAGGAATCAATGGTAACGGATACCGGTTCCGGATGGTTATTTTATTCAGTTCCCGGTAGTCAATACAGGGTCTTAGAGTCCCCTCTTTCTTTTTCACAAAAAAGATGGGTGCCCCTGCTGGTGAGGTAGACGGACGAATAAATCCCTTCGCCAGACTTTCATCAATGTAGTTTTTTAGTGCTTCTAGCTCAGGTGCCGCCAACGGGTAGACATGACCAAACGGGATCTCCGCCCCTGGGAGTAAGTCTATGGGGCAATCATACGGTCTATGCGGGGGAAGCCGATCGGCTTTTCTTTTGTCGCATATGTCCGCAAAGTCGTTATACACCGGGGGTAGAACAGGTACCTGTACAGTGCCCTCCGCATTCGGCGTTACTGGAACCGGAACAGTTGGACTAATGGTCGGAATACTCTGCGGTGGGAAGGATATTTCCTTAGTTTCCCAATCGATGACCGGATTTGTAGACCGTAGCCACGGAATACCTAAAATAATCGGAAAATGAGGAGAAGAAATTAGCATGAAAACAAGGGTCTCCTGCTGACCTGGCTTCATGACGCACTCTAGCGGTACGGTTTCCCGATCAACTGGTCCAGAGATTAACGGAGATCCGTCTACCGTCTCCATGGTAACCGGTGAGGCTCTTTGCTGAGTCCGGATACCGTGTTTCCTGGCAAAAGAGGAGTCCATGAAATTTCCCCCTGCCCCAGAATCTATCATTGCAGAGGTAGGTATTAGCTGTCCCTCCCACCGGATCTGAATGGGGAGCGAGCAATGGGTATATTTCCCTTCCGAGTCCTTCGGTGAGGTTGACATTACAGTCAAGGGAAATACCGCATCCAAGTGTCCACTTGCCTCAGAGATATCGGACTCTGCGTCCGTGTTGTCACACTCTGCCATGGCTGCCAATACCTTATTTGGGCGATTCGGACGTTTCGGGCAGTCGATCAAGAAATGGTCTGATTGACCGCAATAGAAACACAGACGCTCACGGAGCCGGTGTTCGCGACGTTCATTGGTCTCTCGCTTTTGCAGAGAGTCCACTTGCATAGGAACGTCCTCGGCCTCCCGTGGCGTCCTGAGAGCGGGTTCTCTGGAAGGAAATGCAAAGTTGTTTACACGGTTTACAGCTGCCCATTTTTCCTGTCTACGTTCCGTCAAGCGGGTATCAATACGCACACAGTGCTGGAGAAACAGTTCAAAATCCCCTGGAGATTCAGAACGAGCTAACTCGTCCTTGATGGTACCGGACAACCCCTTTCTGAAAACAGACAATAATGCATTGTTTCCCCAGTCGGTGTCTACCACTAACCTCTTGAACTCAGTGGCATATTCAACTACAGAACGCTTTCCCTGACGTAAGGAAAGGAGAGCCGATTCAGCGGTAGCACGGCGATTCGGATCATCAAACAGCCAGGGAAGGAGTCTTGCGAGGATAATTTGCATATTCCCAGTGCCTTCTGGGATAAGTGAAGAGTCACCGCGAGCTCAAGGAGAACCGGGTTTTGGCCGTTACAGCCGGAAGGAAGACTTCTGAAAGCCAGGGAAGGAGTCTTGCGAGGATAATTTGCATATTCCCAGTGCCTTCTGGGATAAGTGAAGAGTCACCGCGAGCTCAAGGAGAACCGGGTTTTGGCCGTTACAGCCGGAAGGAAGACTTCTGAAAGCCAGGGAAGGAGTCTTGCGAGGATAATTTGCATATTCCCAGTGCCTTCTGGGATAAGTGAAGAGTCACCGCGAGCTCAAGGAGAACCGGGTTTTGGCCGTTACAGCCGGAAGGAAGACTTCTGAAAGCCAGGGAAGGAGTCTTGCGAGGATAATTTGCATATTCCCAGTGCCTTCTGGGATAAGTGAAGAGTCACCGCGAGCTCAAGGAGAACCGGGTTTTGGCCGTTACAGCCGGAAGGAAGACTTCTGAAAGCCAGGGAAGGAGTCTTGCGAGGATAATTTGCATATTCCCAGTGCCTTCTGGGATAAGTGAAGAGTCACCGCGAGCTCAAGGAGAACCGGGTTTTGGCCGTTACAGCCGGAAGGAAGACTTCTGAAAGCCAGGGAAGGAGTCTTGCGAGGATAATTTGCATATTCCCAGTGCCTTCTGGGATAAGTGAAGAGTCACCGCGAGCTCAAGGAGAACCGGGTTTTGGCCGTTACAGCCGGAAGGAAGACTTCTGAAAACCTAGCGGCGCGCGAGTTTTAGCCTGTCTTCTTCATTGTGAGCGTGAGTGAGCAAAGTGTGAGCAAAAGTAAGTGTGAGTAGAATTGTTTGTATTTAGTTGTTTAATTACTTAACATTTGTTTAGTGCTATCCCCATTAGAAAATGTGCTCCACTATTGCTAATGCGATCCAGTGTACATCTTGTCTCATGTATGCAGTCCTTGAAAAGCCGTTCGAGGGTGCATACTGTTGTTCGAGATGTGAGCAAGTTGCACATTTGGAAGCCCAGATACTGGATCTAAATGAGCAGCTGGCAACTCTGAGATGCATTAGCAATATGGAAAGGAGTTTGCTGCTCACTGAGCAGCAGCTTGCTGGGTCAGATGTGGGGGAGGATCGTAGTAGGGAGCGGCAGGACGGTGAGGTAGGTAGCTGGGTGACAGTTAGAAAGGGGGGTAAAGGGAAAAGTGCTAGGAAGGCTAGTCCTGAACTGACACACCCCAATAGGTTTGCAAACTTGGCAGATGAGGGGGATGTCATTACAGGGGTAGCATTGCTGCAGCAAGGCATGACCTCTGAACGCCAGAGGAGTGTCTGCTCCAGTAAGGGGGGGAATAGGAGTGCAGGGCAGGCAAGACAGGTACTGGTAGTGGGGGACTCAATTATTAGGGGGACAGATAGGGCAATCTGTCACAAAGACAGGGATCGCCGAACAGTGTGTTGTCTTCCTGGCGCTCGAGTTCGGCACATCGCTGATCGGGTTGACAGATTACTGGGAGGGGCTGGGGAGGACCCAGCGGTCATTGTACACATTGGCACAAATGACAAAGTTAGAGGTAGGTGGAAGGTCCTTAAAGATGATTTCAGGGAATTAGGTTGTAAGCTTAAAGCATGGACCTCAAAGGTGGTATTTTCGGAAATACTACCCGTGCCACGAGCCACACTAGAGAGGCAAAGGGAGATCAGGGAGGTTAACAGGTGGCTCAGGAATTGGTGTAGGAAAGAGGGTTTTGGGTTCCTGGAGAATTGGGCCGACTTTTCAGTTGGCTACAGATTCTATGCTAGGGATGGGCTGCATCTTAATGGGGAAGGTGCAGCTCTGCTGGGGCAGAAAATGGCTAGAAGGTTGGAGGAGTGTTTAAACTAGGAATGGGGGGCGAGGGTATTCACTTTATAGAAGGGGAATGTAGTGCAGATAGTGACCAGGGCACAAGTAATGAAATTGGGGGTGGTACGGGGGGAAGGGTTAGGACAGTTAATACAGTAAGCAGGAATACAGGTACAGAGTCATACGTAACGTGCATGTACACTAATGCCCGAAGCCTCACAAATAAGGTGGAGGAATTAGAATTAATATTGTTGGAAGAAAATTATGATATAGTGGGGATATCAGAGACATGGCTGGATGAGAGCTATGACTGGGCTGTTAATTTACAGGGTTATAGCCTATTCAGGAATGACCGTACAAATAAGCGAGGGGGAGGTGTGTGTCTATATGTAAAATCATCCTTAAAACCCATCCTGCGTGACAACATATGTGAGGGTACTGAGAATGTAGAGTCCCTATGGGTGGAGATAAGGGGGGGGAGAATGAATAATAAAATACTGATAGGGGTGTGTTATAAGACGCCGAATATTATGGAAGAGGTAGAGAATCTCCTCATAAAGCAAATTGATAAAGCAGCGAGTCTCGGAGAGGTAATTATTATGGGGGACTTTAACTATCCTGATATAAATTGGGGAACAGAAACTTGCAGTTCCAGCAAAGGAAATAGATTTTTGATAACAATGAAAGATAATTACCTTTCACAAATGGTACAGGACCCCACAAGAGGGGGAGCACTACTAGACCTTGTACTAACCAATAGGCCAGACCGCATATCAAATATACAAGTTGGGGGTTACTTGGGGAATAGTGATCACAAAATAATAAGTTTTCATGTATTCTTTAGTAAGATGTCTAGTAGAGGGGCTACAAGGACACTAAACTTCAGGAAAGCAAATTTTAAACGGTTGAGAGATGATCTTAGTGCAATAAACTGGGATGATGTACTAAGTAATAAAAGTACACAAAGCAAATGGGAGACTTTTATGAGCATCCTGAATAGGGCTTGTGCAGAAAATATACCCTATGGGAACAAACATGCTAGAAATAGGAGGAAACCCCTATGGCTAAATAGAGCTGTAAGGGAAGCAATAAAAGAAAAACAGAAAGCCTTAAAAGAATTAAAGAGGGTAGGTAGTGATGAGGCATTATATAATTATAGAAAATTAAATAAAATATGTAAAAAGCAAATTAAGTTAGCTAAGTTTGAGACAGAGAGACTCATTGCGAGAGAAAGTAAAAATAATCCTAAAATATTCTTTAACTACATAAACAGTAAAAAACTGAAAAGCGATAGTGTTGGCCCCCTTAAAAATAGTCTTGGTGAAATGGTGGAAGGGGATGAGGGTAAAGCCAACCTGCTGAATGACTTTTTTTCTACGGTTTTTATACAAGAAAATGCCATGGCAGATGACATGACCAGTGATACCATAAATTCACACTTGAATATTACCTGCTTAACCCAGCAGGAAGTACGCCGCCGCCTCGAAATCACTAAGGTTGACAAATCTCCGGGCCCGGATGGCATACACCCCAGAGTACTACAGGAATTGAGTTCTGTGATAGATAGACCATTATTTTTAATCTTCTCAGATTCCTTAATAACAGGGTCGGTACCGCAGGACTGGCGCATAGCAAATGTGGTGCCAATATTCAAAAAGGGGACAAAAACTGAGCCGGGAAATTATAGGCCAGTAAGTTTAACCTCTACGGTTGGTAAAATCCTTGAGGGTTTCTTGAGAGATGCTATATTGGAGTATCTCAAGAAAAATAACCTTATGACAGAGTATCAACATGGGTTTATGAGGGATCGATCCTGTCAAACTAATTTGATCAGCTTCTATGAAGAGGTAAGTTCAAGTCTGGACCAGGGAAATGCAGTGGATGTTGTGTATATGGACTTTTCAAAAGCTTTTGATACGGTGCCACACAAAAGGTTGGTACATAAAATGAGAATAATGGGGATAGGGGAAAATATGTGTAACTGGGTTAAAAACTGGCTAAGTGATAGGAAACAAAGGGTGGTTATTAATGGTACGTACTCGGACTGGGTCTCAGTTCATAGTGGGGTACCACAGGGGTCAGTATTGGGCCCACTTCTTTTCAACATATTTATAAATGACCTTGTTGGGGGCATGCGGAGTAGAATTTCAATATTTGCAGATGATACTAAACTCTGCAGGGTAATCAATACAGAGGAGGATAATTTTATATTACAGGGAGATTTATGTAAATTGGAGGATTGGGCTGAGAAGTGGCAATTGAAGTTTAATGTAGATAAATGTAAGGTCATGCACTTGGGTAGAGGAAATAACATTTATGATTATGTACTTAATCGTAGAACACTGGGTAAAACAGACACAGAAAAAGACTTGGGTGTATTGGTGGATGGTAAACTTCACTTTAGTGGACAGTGTCAGGCAGCTGCTGCCAGGGCTAATAAAATAATGGGATGTATTAAAAGAGGTATAAGTGTTCATGAAAAAAATATAGTTCTACCTCTGTACAAGTCACTAGTGCGACCGCACGTAGAATACTGTGTACAATTCTGGTCACCGATATATAAGAAGGACATAGCTGAACTGGAGAGGGTGCAGAGAAGAGCCACCAAGATTATTAGAGGAATGGGTGGGCTGCAATACCAAGACAGGTTATTAAACTTGGGGTTATTTAGTTTGGAAAAACGAAGGCTTAGGGGGGATCTAATCACAATGTATAAATATATGAGGGGACAGTACAGAGACCTTTCCAAAGATCTTTTTACACCAAGGCCTGCGACTGGAACACGGGGGCATCCACTACGTCTTGAGGAAAGAAGGTTTAATCATAATCACAGACGAGGATTCTTTACTGTACGAGCAGTGAGACTATGGAACTCTCTGCCACATGATGTTGTAATGAGTGATTCACTACTAACATTTAAGCAGAGCCTGGACGCCTTTCTTGAAAAATGTAATATTACCAGTTATGTATATTAGATTTTATGACAGGGTATTGATCCAGGGAACTAGTCTGATTGCCGGATGTGGAGTCAGGAAGGAAATTTTTTCCCCATTGGAACTTGTTTGCCACATTGGGGTTTTTTTGCCTTCCTCTGGATCAACATGTTAGCCTACAGGTTGAACTAGATGGACTTAGAGTCTCCCTTCAACCTTAAAAACTATGATACTATGATACTATGATACTATGAACATCTGCGCCATTGCGGTCAGAAAATCATCTAGGTGATTTAAACGGATGTCCCGGTTCTCTATCATAGGATTAGCCCAAGCCAGTGCTTGTGAGGTTAATAACATAATTATACATAACACTTTGGACCGGTCAGAACGGTAATAATCAGCATGTACATCAAAAAACAGTATACATTGGTTCACAAATCCACGAAACTGACTACGGTCACCATTGAAACGGAATGGGGGTAACCTAGGCATACCGGCAGCTGATACGGACGTAGTGGGGCCGGCTTCCTGAGCCTCCACTCTGACTTGCAAGTCCTGTATAGCCGGACCCAGTACCTGGTGATCATGGCCCAGCTGTGCCTCCATATCTCTAAGTTTAGTCTGCACCACCTCCATCTCCTGCTGCAAGGAGTTAATCATAGAAAAGAGCTGATCTACTCCTCGTGTCTCAGTCATTGCCCCAGTGAAATCCTCTTGTGGCCTGAGTATAATGTAATACTATTGTATGTTTTGAGGATTTCGATAGCGTTAGGGCAATGACAGCCAGAGACGAGTTTGTGGTACAAGATGTTTATGATATGTAACCATGGTAGATACACAACGGAAATACACAGTATAACAAACACATGAAAATACCTTTCTGAAACGGAGCGAAGGGGATTCCCGGGGCCACGCACCAGACTCCCCCAGGGAGACCACCAGAGCGAACCCCTATACAGGGACTGTCCGGCAATCAACCCCGGAAGGCCTAAATGCGCCGCAGCCGGGACACAAGGGGCAAGCGGTAAAGTCCAGAAGTGTCCGTACGGGATGAAAGTCCAGAATGGTTATGAACCGGAAGAAACCGGGCAGACGTGCTGACCAAAGACGGCAGACGGAGTCCGGGCACAGTTTGAAGAAACCGGGTGTGGTCCAGAGTCGGTCGGTAGATTTTCAGGAGGATCCAAAGGTAATCAAGTAGCAGCAGCAGCAAAGCAGGAGCACACAGCAAGCAGTATACTCAGGCACTGGACTAGGCTTAGAGGCGGCCTTTTAAGCAGCTGGACAGGAAGTAGGGCAACAGAACATAAAACTCCATGTTAACCGAGGGCAAGCTCTTTCAAAAGAGGACTGGAAAACCCGGAAACCTGACAATGTGTGCATTCATGCACCACCCGGTACGCTACCCTTGCCAAATTGCTCACTCTAGATCCCCACACGATCCATGAAGCCGTTCCCCCGGTCACACCGCCTGCTGCCGGTTCCCACTCATCCCTGGGGGAGTTAGGCGAGTGGTATCGAGAGCTACATGTCGGCACTGATGATACCCCCATACACCACAAGGAAGGGGTATACCGGGTGGTACAGGAGTATGAGCGGGTTTTTAGCAAGCACCCTCTAGATTTTGGGCAGATTAAAGGGGTTCAACACCACATCCCTACCGGTACACACTCCCCTATTAAAGAGAGATACAGGCCTATTCCCCCTGCCCACTACCAATGCGCCAAAGACATGTTGAGGAACATGAAGGAGGCAGGGGTTATTAGGGACAGCTGTAGTCCCTGGGCCGCTCCGTTGGTGCTGGTTAAGAAGAAGGATGGCACCATGCGGATGTGTGTGGATTACCGGAAGATTAACCAGATAACGCATAAGGATGCTTACCCTCTGCCCCGCATCAAAGAGTCCCTGGCCTCGCTGAGAACCGCTAACTACTTCTCCACCCTTGACCTCACCAGCGGGTACTGGCAGGTGGCCGTGGCACCGGAAGACCGAGAGAAGACTGCCTATGGGACCGTTTTGCTGTACTTGGATGATGTGATTGTGTACTCACAGACGTATGAAGCCCACCTGGAGCACCTAGCCGAGGTGTTCGCGTCCCTTGCCAAGTATGGGATGAAGTTGAAGCCCTCAAAGTGTCATCTGCTGAAACCCAGAGTGCAGTACCTAGGACATGTGGTTGGTGCGGAAGGTGTCGCCCCCAACCCCGAGAAGATCACCGCCATCCAAGACTGGCCGAGACCGACCACAGTGAGGGAAGTGAGGCAGTTTCTGGGCCTGGTGGGATATTACCGTCGCTTCATTAAGGGGTACACAAAGATGGCTGCCCCCATGCAAGACCTCCTCGTAGGACAGACCAAGGGTGGTAGATCCCTAGTAGCCCCATTGGTGTGGGAAGAAAAGCATGAGGAATCCTTCCGCCAGCTGAGAACAGCCCTGACCGGAGAGGAAATCCTAGCGTACCCTGACTACAGCCGCCCATTCATCCTCTACACCGACGCCAGCAATGTGGGCTTGGGGGCTGTTCTATCCCAGGTCCAAGACAGAAGGGAAAAGGTAATAGCTTATGCTAGCCGAAAACTCCGACCGACTGAGAGGAACCCTGAGAACTACATCTCCTTCAAGCTTGAGCTCTTGGCACTGGTGTGGGCTATCACCGAGCGGTTCCGCCATTACCTGGCAGCAGCCAAGTTCACCGCGTACACAGACAATAACCTGCTGACCCATCTAGATACGGCCAAGATGGGCGCGTTGGAGCAGCGGTGGGTGACCAGGTTAGCCAACTACGATTTCACCATCAAGTACCGGGCCGGCCGTACCAACGTCAATGCCAATGCACTCTCCCGGATGCCCCACCTGTCGGAAGAGGGGCCAGAGGATGATGACCTCGAAGAGATCGAGTTGCCTGCATTTCACCGGCCATTCACTGAGAAGGTGCACGTCTACCAACAACGGGTGAACCTGGATCCGCTGCCCCGACAGGACTGGCAGGAAGCTCAGGACCAGGCACCTGCTGTCCGCCTGGTCAAGACTCTAGTGGAACAGGGTTCTGCTGGGATAGACCCTGCTGCCCCTGCCGAAGCCCAACGTCTGTGGCAAGAATGGACCCGGCTATACCTACACCAGGGGAAGTTGTATCGCGAGCTGATTAATCCAAAGACTCACGAGAAGATCCGCCAGCTGGTGATTCCCCAGGCTAACGTGCCCACCGTCCTGCAAGCATACCATGATGGTGCAGTGCACTTCGGGTGGAAGAAGCTAGAGATGTTGTTAAGAGAGCGGTTCTATTGGAGTGGAATGCGGGAATCTGTGGAGGCCTGGTGCCGAGAATGTGGCCCTTGCGCATTGAGAAGGAAGGACGAGGCCAGCCAGAAGGCACCCCTACACCCGATCATTACACACCAACCGCTGGAGCTGGTTGCCCTTGACCATGTAAAGCTCACCCCCAGCCGAAGTGGGTACACCTACGCTCTGACCATCGTAGACCACTACTCGAGGTTCCTGGTGGTTGTCCCAGTTAAGGACTTAACCGGCCGCACCGCTGCTAAGGCTTTCCAGGCTTATTTCTGTTGACCGCATTGGTACCCGGAGAGGGTGCTTACCGACCAGGGTCCGGCCTTTGAAGCAGAGGTATTCCAGGAATTCTGCCAGTTGTACGGCTGCAAGAAAATCCGGACCACGCCTTACCACGCCCAAACCAATGGCATTTGTGAAAAGATGAACCACTTGGTCCTGGGCCTCCTCAAGACGTTACCACTGGAAGAGCGGAACCTGTGGCTGGAGAATCTACCTGACCTGGTCGATATGTACAACAACATCCCTTCCAGCTCTACGAAATGCACTCCAGCATACCTGATGAGAGCTCGTCCCGGCCGGCTACCAGTGGATCTGGAAATGGGCTTGGAAGCTTCAGAAGCACTCCTGTCGACAGCTGAATGGGACACTCGGCGGAGGACACAGTACCGACAGGTCCAGGAGTATGTTGAAAAGAACTTGTGCCGGAGTCGGGGACAACAGGAGCAGTGCTTCAACAAGAAGGCGCCTGCCGGTTCCTTCCAACCTGGGGATGTAGTGCTGAAGCGGAAAAGAAGGGCCCACAAGCTGGATGATCAATGGGAAAAAACCCCGTATGTAGTCCAGCCCACAGGATGGGAGAATGGGAAGGCCTACCAGATCAGCCGTGACCAGGGGGGGACTTTGGCCACGGTTTCCCGAGACCACCTGAAGAAGTGCCCACCAGCATTGAGAGTAGCGGATGAGGCTCCAGTTCCCAGTCCAGTGGAGAAGGAAAAAGAGGTAATCCACACCATGATGGGTGATTTTCCAGCAGACTGGCCTACACAGAACGGTGCGGTGATCCTTCCAGTGATACTGTTCCCACAACCCGTGGATGAAGAAATGATGGAAACGGTTAACCGCGAGCCAGTGCCCAGGGATGTACCTGTACCCAGCTCCCCTACGCCTCCGCCTGCCCCACATGATAGCAGGGAGGAGGAACTGACTGTTCCCTCTGCCCCACTGCCTGTCACCACTGACACCGGATCCCGAAGGTCCACTCGCCCCAACCTAGGTAGACCCCCACTTAGGTACAGGGAAACTACTCTTTAAAAGGGGGGGGCTTTATGTGTTGAGTGTACCAGTTTGAAAGTTTTAAATGATAAGTAAAGATGATCAACCAAAGAAGTTTACCTGATTGAACCGTGATTAAACCGGCCGTTGCCGGCAACTGTTGTCCCCGTAGGGACTGTGCAACCATTGCGTAAGGAACTGCTTACGGACAAGCCCGAGAACTTGCAGGGCAACCACAAACTTAGTGCAATGTAAATAAAAATGTTTGTTGGCTTGACACCGTTACCGCCTCCGGAGAGGCTGATTTGGGAGGATGGGCCTGGAGGAAAGGGATGGCCTAGGCCCGCCACTACCGTAACCGGTGGCGATCCTCCGGGGGTTCAGGGGTCCCCTTGGACGTGGGCCCCCTGAAAGAGACAGAACCCGCTCGGGCAACTTGGTGCTGGACTGGGGTCAAGGGGTGCTGCCCGCTTCTTAGGGGCAGCATCAGGGCCAGGTTGTTTGGGTGGGAGAAGAGCGGAAGCTGTACCGTTGTAAAATGTTTATGATGCTTTTACATGTTTTACCGTTTTATTCTTTTTCAGTTGTGAAAATAAAACCGGTGATGGACGGGCAGCCCGCGGACGGTCTGCATTTTACTATAGGGGAATGTGGCGCCCTGGACAAGCCAGGTCGTCACAGGTACTACACCAACACGCTCTACACTCCGGCTAGGCACACCGAAGCTAAACACAAATCCTAGTTGCCTTCCTCCAGGGGCTGATGTCCACACCAGGGGGTGGGCCAGGCGGTTGATCCCACCCACCGAGGAGTTCACAGTCCTGGAGGCGGGAAAAGGAGTCAGATTAGAGATCAGTTTTGGAGTTAGAGAAGTGAAGAGGAGAGGAGACTGACCGTGTCCGTGTGTGTGGCCCGGGCACTCAGCAAGGTTGGCAGACGGTGGTGACCTTCTGCAGGAGAGGCTGATTGGAGTGAACCGTACGGACCGGGGATGGGCGGTGGCCCGCCGGTACCAGATCGGGGAGTGAAGAGAAGCCAGCACCATCCGGCAGGGCCTACGGACCCCGACCAGGCTAGGAGTCGCCGTAAAACCGGTCCGTTAGCGACAGGAACCTCCAGGGTTTCCCAGCAGTCAAGACCCGATTGAAGGCAACAGCTCACACCGTAGAGGGAAGCACAGTCACCGCCAAGGCTACAGTTCCCAGGGCCAGAGCCTGCGGGCAAAAGGGGCTCCCTCAGCATCCATCCAAGCTGGGGAGCGGGTTACCGGTGGGAAGCCCGCTAGATTTTGGGGGAATAAAAGGGGTCCACCACCACATCCCCACAGGTGCACACCCACCCATCAAAGAGAGCTATAAGCCAATACCACCTTCACATTGCCAGTGTACCAAGGACATGTTGAGCAACATGAAGGCGGCTGGGGTTATCCGTGACAGTTGTAGCCTTTGGGCAGCTCTGTTGATCCTGTTAAAAAAGAAGGACGGCACCACTCCCCGTATTGAGGAATCGCTAGCTGCATTGAGAACTGCAAATTATTTTTCTACCCTTGATCTCACTAGTCACTATTGGCAAGTGTCCGTTGCTGAGGCAGACCGGGAGAAGACCGCCTTCGCCACCCCTATGGGTCTCTGCGAGTTCAAAAGCATGCCCTTCGAGCTGTGCAATGCGCCAGGAACCTTCCAGAGGCTGATGGAATGCTGCTTGGGACAAGATTTTAGGGTGTATAAAAAGGGAGATTAGATCCCGTGATCCCAACGTATTGTTACACCTCTATAAATCACTTGTAAGGCTACATCTGGAATATGGGAACCAGTTTTGGGCTCCACATTTTAATAAGGACATTCAGAAGTTAGAGTCAGTTCAAAGGTGGGCAACTAGACTACTACAAGGAATGGAAGGCCTCCCATATGATGACAAGTTGAAAAAGTTATTAAGTGATTATTGGCTGCAATGGGGCTTTCTGGCTGGTGCCAGCCTCTCTTCTTAGCACACAGGAACCACAATCCCTACACCATGCTTCAATGGATTCTCTCATCCCAGCCCAGTAAAACTACATATTTTACACAGTCATAAGCAGCCAAAAGGGATCTATTCTATTCAATTGCAAATGATCTAGATAAGACTGAGAATAAGATACTGCACGGGACATAGCAGAGTTGGTCAAGTTGAGTGGAGATGAGTTTGCTATTTGGCACAGCTTTTTGCATCAATAAAGCAAGTAAAAGGTGTGAAAGATAAAAAAAAGGGTGAAAGTGTGAAAAGTGAATTGGCCAAATTGAGGTGCATATAAAGTTTTTGCTTTCTTTCAATTCACTAATGGGGCTCATTTGAATCAGGTGAATTGAGTTCTGCTTTTGGAAACTGGGTTAAGAAGGGGTGCACCGGTCCTGGAGGTACTGCAATACCAGGTCAATGCGTGGAGTGGACAGAGCAAGATTTTTTCCATCTCCTTGTTCTAAAAATCCATTTAATATATGGTCCCCAGAGAGGGGACGTATCAGATATTAAACTGATAAGAACAGATTTAATTTTTTTTTTTTTCTGTTTATCAGTAGGACTTCAAAATAACAAAGGTGATCGCCTCCCGTTGCCTGGGAACCGTCCAGGCACAAGAGGGCTATGTGTCACCAGAAGGCGCACACACTTCCTCAAGGCCGGCAGACGTGCAATCCCAGGCACCTTCCAGTACCGACCAAGGTAGCGTCCTCCGAAACTACACTTGATCTTAGCCAAAAGGCCGAGAAGCTATAACCCGAATTGGTTACGGCCTTGAGTGGCACCCTGGCCTATACCGGACACATCTTAGGGAGAGGGAGACAAACCCACGCCTACAGAAGACATTTTGTCACCCAAGCCAACCCTTGAAAAGGCTGTTTTGCAGAGCAAAAACAAGAAGAATGGTGCTTTTTGCAGCCGCCGCCCACTGCAATGAATCTGAATAACTCCTCCTTTTGGACACAAGCACCTCCCCTCCCCCTTGCAGTCTTTCCAATTCATGATACAAAAAGACGGACGGACAGGACAGGACAGGACAGGCTGCCTGACTTTCCGTCACTGCCACCCTTTGCCATCCTTGCCCGTAGAAAGCCCTTTCATCATCCCCAAACCCTAATCTTTTCCCTTCCCTTCCCAGATGCGTCTCACTCCCTTTCATTAGGAAGTGAGCGCAGCCTTTTCTCCGTTCTGCACATGCGCGACGTTAAACACAAATGCGCAGGCGTGCGTTCCATTACCCTCACTGCATTCCACTCCCATACAGGAAGTGGGCGCAGCTATTACTACGGTCGCACATAAAAGAACCCACGGCCACCACTGCACATAGCTGACTCCACCACAGGACACCCACTTCTACACCAACACAGGTAAGACAGGATCGGCACCTCTATGCTCCTGTTACAATCAGGCTCAGTCACCATGTGATAACGCTCTCAACTCTTTAGTTGCAGGCTCCCCTTGCTTCACCTCCACTGGCTGTGCTGCCATTTCCTCTCCCACCTGGAAGGTATACTTTATTCCACTATTTTCCTGTTTCTCTCTTCCCCCTTTTCCCATAACCTACTTTTATCTGCATTTGTGGGGTATCTATATGCTATTTACATCATAGTTTTATTCATTAATATGGAAGGGAAGAGTGCCCATGAGAGTGTTGAACTGCGGAGAGCAAGAGATTAAGCTGCTCCGATTTGCCACCATTGATAAGCTGTTCTCAGTAGATACACATGCTATCCAAACAGCAGCATCCACCATTGCTTCAGCCCACCCATTCAGTGACAGCTCACCAAGTCAGCCAGAGGAGTGGTGTAAGGAATTACACGTAGGCACTGACTCCACACCTTCACATCACAAGAAGGGGGTCTACAGGCTAGTGCAAGAATACGAGCAAGTCTTCAGCAAACATCCGCTAGACTTTTGAAGAATAAAAGGGGTCAAACACTACATCCCCACAAGTGCACACCCACCCATCAAAGAGAGATATAAGCCAAAACTACCTGCACATTACCAGTGTACCAAGGACATGTTGAGCAACATGAAGGAGGCTGGGGTTATCCGTGACAGTTGTAGCCTCTGGGCAGCTCCGTTGGTCCTGTTAAAGAAGAAGGACAGCACCACTCCCCTGTATTGAGGAATAGCTAGCTGCATTGAGAACTGCAAATTATTTTTCTACCCTTGATCTCACTAGTCGCTATTGGCAAGTGTCCGTTGCTGAGGCAGACCGGGAGAAGACCGCCTTTGCCACCCCGATGGGTCTCTGCGAGTTCAAAAGCATGCCCTTCGAGCTGTGCAATTTGCCAGGAACCTTCCAGAGGCTGATGGAATGCTGCTTGGGACACCGAAACTTTGAAACGGTACTGCTATACCTTTATGATGTTATTGTTTATTCTAAAGCAAACAAGATTTTAGGGTGTATAAAAAGGGAGATTAGATCCGGTGATCCCAACGTATTCTTACCCCTTTATAAATCACTTGTAAGGCCACATCTGGAATATGGGGTAAAGTCCTGAGCAGGTTGATAACCATTGGTTTGAGCATGGTAGGGTGTAGTGCGCATCTTCCTGCATCGGTAAAAGCTGCAGAAGTCCTTGAAGATTTCCGCTTCAAAGGCTGTGCCTTGATCTGTGAGGACTCTCTCTGAGTAGCCATGAGGTCTGCATAAGTGTGCTTGGAAGACCTTCGCTGCAGTATGGGCCATTAGATCTTTGACTTGTACCACAACCATAAATCTCGAGTAGTTGTCTACCATCGTAAGTGCATACGTGAGCTCGCCTCGATATTCTGCAACAAAACTCCCTTTTTCGATTTCAGTTTCAGCAAACACTCCTCTTCCTGTAGAAAATATTTATCATTACCTAAGACAGTCATTCTAATGCATGACAATATTAAGGCAATTTAGTTAAAACTTGTTTTAACTCACCTTTAAGGGGATTGATGTATTTCATGGTCAATCCAGGTTTGTCAGTGATGGCACTGACATAATGTATGGCGTCTTTTTCGGGCGTTATCCTTTGCCTTTTCATTGTGAAAATCCAGTTGCCTATATCAAAGCAAATTCTACTACTTGTAAAGTATGCAGAAAATGAAATGTAGAACATATAACATCAACTGCTTAGGAACGCATCATAGGTTAGTACTTAAAAGGATATTGTCATGTTCTAGTCATAATGCAAGCTGGACATTTTTCATGTTACCCTGTAATCGCCGGCCTGTTCTAATGCTCACAAGCCAAGATATAGGCTCAGCTGCTAAGGCTTCCCTCTGCCTTCTGAATGAAACTTGAATATGTCTGGGTCACTGTGTATATAGCAGGTGCTCAGAAAAAATAAGAGTCAATTCAATAGAAATAGCTCTGGCACACTATAGTGATCAATAACGTAAGAAAAGAACTCTTGGAATGCTGAAAATTCTTTATTTGTGCAAAAGGATAATTCATCCAACGTTTCGACCTTGTTTTTAGGTCTTTATCAAGGATAAAGTTATCTAAGATCATAAAGGGTTACAAAACCATATAAACACGTAATTAGTACATAGTACAACATAACAGTACAATATATTGCTACTTGAGAGTACAATGGGTCAAATGACCATGATGCACATACAAAAAATTTTTCCAAAGCCATAGTGAAAACATTTGTACTGAGGAAAGAAAATTTCCACATGACCTATCTGGAGAAACATTCTGGATCAAACAACCAAAAATAGTCAAGCAGGTAAATACACACCTATATGGATAACAGGATGATATGTGTTCAATTGTATAGCGTCATTGCCATTAAGGTACAAATGGAAAACTTGCAATCCTATATAGTGAAGGAAATGAACACATATCATATCAAAGAACACAGGAACATGGGTGTGAGAAAAACCTCAATGTTTATACTTTGTTCTTTATAATGGTGTGAACATGTATATGTCTCAGTACCTTATGCACTTGAGAATTCTAGTGAGTAGATCATGAAAGCCTATTTCAGAACTGGAATCGGTAAATAATTGTAGGTGGAATCTAAATGAAAAGATGGTACAAGTGTTATCATGACTAGAGATGAGCGAACCGGTCGCGGTTCGGCTCGAGGTTGGTTCGCCGAACGGACCTCCCGTTCGAGTTCGGTTCGTCGAACGTTCGACGAACCGAACTCGAGCCAATAGGAAACAATGGCAGGCAATCACAAACACAGAAAAACACCTAGAAAACACCCTCAAAGGTGTCCTAAAGGTGACAAACAACTCAAACACATTGGAAAGTGACAAGGACATATACTCATGCGAAAACAAAACAGCTGGACAAGGAAAAAGAGGAGGACACACAGATATATGAGTATATGCAAGGAAACATCGATTCCATTAATGTGCAACTTGAGCCCTGCTCATTCTTGGCTTCCAATCTTGATAAATTGCCTGAGCTCGCCACGTACGTCTTGGGGATCTTGTCGTGTCCTGCAGCCAGCGTTCTCTCGGAACCTGTCTTCAGTGCTGCTGTGGGTCTGCTGGCAGATAAGCACACGTGTCTGTCCACTGACAATGTGGACATGGCTCTCAGAGGACTTTTCTTCCCCTGGGTCAGCCAGGGGACGGGAAAGGCACGCGTATTTTTGAGAGTGCTTCATGCAAAGCATCTTTTTCTTTTTCAAAAGGGAGCTCAACCGATGCCAGTCAAGTGGGGTGTGTGTGGCCCAGTGAGTGGAAACGAGGGAGACTGTGGTTGGAGTCCCCTCGCTGTGTCTCTAAAAGAACCAAGATGAACAAGTCATGGCTCTCAGAGGACTTTTCTTCCCCTGGGTCAGCCAGGGGACGGGAAAGGCACGCGTATTTTTGAGAGTGCTTCATGCAAAGCATCTTTTTCTTTTTCAAAAGGGAGCTCAACCGATGCCAGTCAAGTGGGGTGTGTGTGGCCCAGTGAGTGGAAACGAGGGAGACTGTGGTTGGAGTCCCCTCGCTGTGTCTCTAAAAGAACCAAGATGAACAAGTCATGGCTCTCAGAGGACTTTTCTTCCCCTGGGTCAGCCAGGGGACGGGAAAGGCACGCGTATTTTTGAGAGTGCTTCATGCAAAGCATCTTTTTCTTTTTCAAAAGGGAGCTCAACCGATGCCAGTCAAGTGGGGTGTGTGTGGCCCAGTGAGTGGAAACGAGGGAGACTGTGGTTGGAGTCCCCTCGCTGTGTCTCTAAAAGAACCAAGATGAACAAGTCATGGCTCTCAGAGGACTTTTCTTCCCCTGGGTCAGCCAGGGGACGGGAAAGGCACGCGTATTTTTGAGAGTGCTTCATGCAAAGCATCTTTTTCTTTTTCAAAAGGGAGCTCAACCGATGCCAGTCAAGTGGGGTGTGTGTGGCCCAGTGAGTGGCAACGAGGGAGACTGTGGTTGGAGTCCCCTCGCTGTGTCTCTAAAAGAACCAAGATGAACAAGTCATGGCTCTCAGAGGACTTTTCTTCCCCTGGGTCAGCCAGGGGACGGGAAAGGCACGCGTATTTTTGAGAGTGCTTCATGCAAAGCATCTTTTTCTTTTTCAAAAGGGAGCTCAACCGATGCCAGTCAAGTGGGGTGTGTGTGGCCCAGTGAGTGGAAACGAGGGAGACTGTGGTTGGAGTCCCCTCGCTGTGTCTCTAAAAGAACCAAGATGAACAAGTCATGGCTCTCAGAGGACTTTTCTTCCCCTGGGTCAGCCAGGGGACGGGAAAGGCACGCGTATTTTTGAGAGTGCTTCATGCAAAGCATCTTTTTCTTTTTCAAAAGGGAGCTCAACCGATGCCAGTCAAGTGGGGTGTGTGTGGCCCAGTGAGTGGCAACGAGGGAGACTGTGGTTGAAGTCCCCTCGCTGTGTCTCTAAAAGAACCAAGATGAACAAGTCATGGCTCTCAGAGGACTTTTCTTCCCCTGGGTCAGCCAGGGGACGGGAAAGGCACGCGTATTTTTGAGAGTGCTTCATGCAAAGCATCTTTTTCTTTTTCAAAAGGGAGCTCAACCGATGCCAGTCAAGTGGGGTGTGTGTGGCCCAGTGAGTGGCAACGAGGGAGACTGTGGTTGGAGTCCCCTCGCTGTGTCTCTAAAAGAACCAAGATGAACAAGTCATGGCTCTCAGAGGACTTTTCTTCCCCTGGGTCAGCCAGGGGACGGGAAAGGCACGCGTATTTTTGAGAGTGCTTCATGCAAAGCATCTTTTTCTTTTTCAAAAGGGAGCTCAACCGATGCCAGTCAAGTGGGGTGTGTGTGGCCCAGTGAGTGGCAACGAGGGAGATTGTGGTTGGAGTCCCCTCGCTGTGTCTCTAAAAGAACCAAGATGAACAAGTCATGGCTCTCAGAGGACTTTTCTTCCCCTGGGTCAGCCAGGGGACGGGAAAGGCACGCGTATTTTTGAGAGTGCTTCATGCAAAGCATCTTTTTCTTTTTCAAAAGGGAGCTCAACCGATGCCAGTCAAGTGGGGTGTGTGTGGCCCAGTGAGTGGCAACGAGGGAGACTGTGGTTGGAGTCCCCTCGCTGTGTCTCTAAAAGAACCAAGATGAACAAGTCATGGCTCTCAGAGGACTTTTCTTCCCCTGGGTCAGCCAGGGGACGGGAAAGGCACGCGTATTTTTGAGAGTGCTTCATGCAAAGCATCTTTTTCTTTTTCAAAAGGGAGCTCAACCGATGCCAGTCAAGTGGGGTGTGTGTGGCCCAGTGAGTGGCAACGAGGGAGACTGTGGTTGGAGTCCCCTCGCTGTGTCTCTAAAAGAACCAAGATGAACAAGTCATGGCTCTCAGAGGACTTTTCTTCCCCTGGGTCAGCCAGGGGACGGGAAAGGCACGCGTATTTTTGAGAGTGCTTCATGCAAAGCATCTTTTTCTTTTTCAAAAGGGAGCTCAACCGATGCCAGTCAAGTGGGGTGTGTGTGGCCCAGTGAGTGGCAACGAGGGAGACTGTGGTTGGAGTCCCCTCGCTGTGTCTCTAAAAGAACCAAGATGAACAAGTCATGGCTCTCAGAGGACTTTTCTTCCCCTGGGTCAGCCAGGGGACGGGAAAGGCACGCGTATTTTTGAGAGTGCTTCATGCAAAGCATCTTTTTCTTTTTCAAAAGGGAGCTCAACCGATGCCAGTCAAGTGGGGTGTGTGTGGCCCAGTGAGTGGCAACGAGGGAGACTGTGGTTGGAGTCCCCTCGCTGTGTCTCTAAAAGAACCAAGATGAACAAGTCATGGCTCTCAGAGGACTTTTCTTCCCCTGGGTCAGCCAGGGGACGGGAAAGGCACGCGTATTTTTGAGAGTGCTTCATGCAAAGCATCTTTTTCTTTTTCAAAAGGGAGCTCAACCGATGCCAGTCAAGTGGGGTGTGTGTGGCCCAGTGAGTGGAAACGAGGGAGACTGTGGTTGGAGTCCCCTCGCTGTGTCTCTAAAAGAACCAAGATGAACAAGTCATGGCTCTCAGAGGACTTTTCTTCCCCTGGGTCAGCCAGGGGACGGGAAAGGCACGCGTATTTTTGAGAGTGCTTCATGCAAAGCATCTTTTTCTTTTTCAAAAGGGAGCTCAACCGATGCCAGTCAAGTGGGGTGTGTGTGGCCCAGTGAGTGGCAACGAGGGAGACTGTGGTTGGAGTCCCCTCGCTGTGTCTCTAAAAGAACCAAGATGAACAAGTCATGGCTCTCAGAGGACTTTTCTTCCCCTGGGTCAGCCAGGGGACGGGAAAGGCACGCGTATTTTTGAGAGTGCTTCATGCAAAGCATCTTTTTCTTTTTCAAAAGGGAGCTCAACCGATGCCAGTCAAGTGGGGTGTGTGTGGCCCAGTGAGTGGAAACGAGGGAGACTGTGGTTGGAGTCCCCTCGCTGTGTCTCTAAAAGAACCAAGATGAACAAGTCATGGCTCTCAGAGGACTTTTCTTCCCCTGGGTCAGCCAGGGGACGGGAAAGGCACGCGTATTTTTGAGAGTGCTTCATGCAAAGCATCTTTTTCTTTTTCAAAAGGGAGCTCAACCGATGCCAGTCAAGTGGGGTGTGTGTGGCCCAGTGAGTGGCAACGAGGGAGACTGTGGTTGAAGTCCCCTCGCTGTGTCTCTAAAAGAACCAAGATGAACAAGTCATGGCTCTCAGAGGACTTTTCTTCCCCTGGGTCAGCCAGGGGACGGGAAAGGCACGCGTATTTTTGAGAGTGCTTCATGCAAAGCATCTTTTTCTTTTTCAAAAGGGAGCTCAACCGATGCCAGTCAAGTGGGGTGTGTGTGGCCCAGTGAGTGGCAACGAGGGAGACTGTGGTTGGAGTCCCCTCGCTGTGTCTCTAAAAGAACCAAGATGAACAAGTCATGGCTCTCAGAGGACTTTTCTTCCCCTGGGTCAGCCAGGGGACGGGAAAGGCACGCGTATTTTTGAGAGTGCTTCATGCAAAGCATCTTTTTCTTTTTCAAAAGGGAGCTCAACCGATGCCAGTCAAGTGGGGTGTGTGTGGCCCAGTGAGTGGCAACGAGGGAGATTGTGGTTGGAGTCCCCTCGCTGTGTCTCTAAAAGAACCAAGATGAACAAGTCATGGCTCTCAGAGGACTTTTCTTCCCCTGGGTCAGCCAGGGGACGGGAAAGGCACGCGTATTTTTGAGAGTGCTTCATGCAAAGCATCTTTTTCTTTTTCAAAAGGGAGCTCAACCGATGCCAGTCAAGTGGGGTGTGTGTGGCCCAGTGAGTGGCAACGAGGGAGACTGTGGTTGGAGTCCCCTCGCTGTGTCTCTAAAAGAACCAAGATGAACAAGTCATGGCTCTCAGAGGACTTTTCTTCCCCTGGGTCAGCCAGGGGACGGGAAAGGCACGCGTATTTTTGAGAGTGCTTCATGCAAAGCATCTTTTTCTTTTTCAAAAGGGAGCTCAACCGATGCCAGTCAAGTGGGGTGTGTGTGGCCCAGTGAGTGGCAACGAGGGAGACTGTGGTTGGAGTCCCCTCGCTGTGTCTCTAAAAGAACCAAGATGAACAAGTCATGGCTCTCAGAGGACTTTTCTTCCCCTGGGTCAGCCAGGGGACGGGAAAGGCACGCGTATTTTTGAGAGTGCTTCATGCAAAGCATCTTTTTCTTTTTCAAAAGGGAGCTCAACCGATGCCAGTCAAGTGGGGTGTGTGTGGCCCAGTGAGTGGCAACGAGGGAGACTGTGGTTGGAGTCCCCTCGCTGTGTCTCTAAAAGAACCAAGATGAACAAGTCATGGCTCTCAGAGGACTTTTCTTCCCCTGGGTCAGCCAGGGGACGGGAAAGGCACGCGTATTTTTGAGAGTGCTTCATGCAAAGCATCTTTTTCTTTTTCAAAAGGGAGCTCAACCGATGCCAGTCAAGTGGGGTGTGTGTGGCCCAGTGAGTGGCAACGAGGGAGACTGTGGTTGGAGTCCCCTCGCTGTGTCTCTAAAAGAACCAAGATGAACAAGTCATGGCTCTCAGAGGACTTTTCTTCCCCTGGGTCAGCCAGGGGACGGGAAAGGCACGCGTATTTTTGAGAGTGCTTCATGCAAAGCATCTTTTTCTTTTTCAAAAGGGAGCTCAACCGATGCCAGTCAAGTGGGGTGTGTGTGGCCCAGTGAGTGGAAACGAGGGAGACTGTGGTTGGAGTCCCCTCGCTGTGTCTCTAAAAGAACCAAGATGAACAAGTCATGGCTCTCAGAGGACTTTTCTTCCCCTGGGTCAGCCAGGGGACGGGAAAGGCACGCGTATTTTTGAGAGTGCTTCATGCAAAGCATCTTTTTCTTTTTCAAAAGGGAGCTCAACCGATGCCAGTCAAGTGGGGTGTGTGTGGCCCAGTGAGTGGAAACGAGGGAGACTGTGGTTGGAGTCCCCTCGCTGTGTCTCTAAAAGAACCAAGATGAACAAGTCATGGCTCTCAGAGGACTTTTCTTCCCCTGGGTCAGCCAGGGGACGGGAAAGGCACGCGTATTTTTGAGAGTGCTTCATGCAAAGCATCTTTTTCTTTTTCAAAAGGGAGCTCAACCGATGCCAGTCAAGTGGGGTGTGTGTGGCCCAGTGAGTGGCAACGAGGGAGACTGTGGTTGGAGTCCCCTCGCTGTGTCTCTAAAAGAACCAAGATGAACAAGTCATGGCTCTCAGAGGACTTTTCTTCCCCTGGGTCAGCCAGGGGACGGGAAAGGCACGCGTATTTTTGAGAGTGCTTCATGCAAAGCATCTTTTTCTTTTTCAAAAGGGAGCTCAACCGATGCCAGTCAAGTGGGGTGTGTGTGGCCCAGTGAGTGGCAACGAGGGAGACTGTGGTTGGAGTCCCCTCGCTGTGTCTCTAAAAGAACCAAGATGAACAAGTCATGGCTCTCAGAGGACTTTTCTTCCCCTGGGTCAGCCAGGGGACGGGAAAGGCACGCGTATTTTTGAGAGTGCTTCATGCAAAGCATCTTTTTCTTTTTCAAAAGGGAGCTCAACCGATGCCAGTCAAGTGGGGTGTGTGTGGCCCAGTGAGTGGCAACGAGGGAGACTGTGGTTGGAGTCCCCTCGCTGTGTCTCTAAAAGAACCAAGATGAACAAGTCATGGCTCTCAGAGGACTTTTCTTCCCCTGGGTCAGCCAGGGGACGGGAAAGGCACGCGTATTTTTGAGAGTGCTTCATGCAAAGCATCTTTTTCTTTTTCAAAAGGGAGCTCAACCGATGCCAGTCAAGTGGGGTGTGTGTGGCCCAGTGAGTGGCAACGAGGGAGACTGTGGTTGGAGTCCCCTCGCTGTGTTATACATGCTTTTAGAAGGGCATGACATGGCTTGGAGGTTGACTTTCATAAAATGCAAACTGTTGGCTACCAAAATGCTGCCTTTCCAACAACTGTGGTTATAGGCAATGAGGAACATACTGATGAAGATGAGACGCAGATACCCGATTGGGATGACAACTTAAATATTCGGTCAGGGCAAGAAGAGGCTCGGTCTGAGGGGGAGGGTAGTGCAAACACAACAATTGATGATGAAGTTCTAGATCCCACCTACTGTCAACCCCCAGTCAGGCACTCAAGGAGGTCAACAGAGGCGGTGGAGGAGGATGCAACCGACGACGAAATTACCTTGCGCCTTCCTGGACAGAGTCGGAGCACTGGTAGCACGTCTACAACTGCATCCTCAGCCACCACTCTGCCTATGAGCATTATTCGGGGTGCATCAACAGGTCGCATGGCCTCTAAGCCTTGCCTAGCCTGTTCCTTTTTTGACATAGAAAAAGATCGCCCAAATCATGTGATATGTAAAATTTGTCATGATTCTCTTAGTAGAGGTCAAAACCTCAGCAGTTTGACAACTTCTTCCATGAATCGTCACATGAATAAATATCATAGGTCCCGGTGGGAAGCTCACTGTGCTGCAATGCGGCCTAGCGGAGCGAACCATCCACCGCCCGCCCCTTCCAGTGCATCCGCGCGCTCTTCATCTTCTAGGACTGTGGGGACAGCTGTCACACCTGTTTTTCCACGCAAAACTTCCACCACTGTAACCGCAACAGGCAGTTTGCTTGGTAGGTCGTCAGTTGGTTTGGAAGGGGAAACAAGTGAGTGTGTACAGCTCTCTCAGACATCGATAGCACCTACGTTGGATGAAGGCAACATCATGTCTCCGCCTGCACTTTCCTCACAAACCTGCATTTTTCCAGGGACACCCTACTCAACACCGTCTACACACAGCAGCCAGATCTCTGTCCCTCAGATGTGGTCAAATAAAAGGCCACTTCCTCCGACCCATGACAAAGCTAAGAGGTTGACTCTATCCCTCTGTAAGCTGTTGGCTACCGAAATGCTGCCTTTCCGCCTAGTGGACACACAGGATTTTAGAGACCTTATGTCTGTCGCTGTGCCCCAGTACCAGATGCCTAGTCGCCACTACTTCTCTAAGAAAGGTGTGCCCGCGCTACACCAGCATGTCGCACACAACATCACCGCTTCCTTGAGAAACTCTGTGTGTGAACGGGTGCATTTCACCACCGATACTTGGACCAGTAAGCATGGACAGGGACGTTACATGTCGCTGACTGGGCACTCGGTAACTATGTTGATAGATGGTGAAGGGTCTGCTGCACAAGTCTTGCCGTCCCCACGACTTGTGTGTCAATCCTCTGTCTGTCCAAGTTCCGCCACTGCTTCTGCATCCTCCACCTCATCTGGGTCCTCCACCTCCGCCCCAAGCCTGCCTGGTCAGGCCACCAGCGTTCTCACTGCGCAGAAGGAATCACGCACCCCTCATTACTATGCTGGCAGCAGAGCGCAACGGCATCAGGCGGTCTTTAGCTTGACATGTCTTGGGAATAAGAGTCACACAGCTGAGGAGTTGTGGTCAGCTCTGCGGTCCGAGTTTAATAAATGGTTGTCTCCACTCAACCTGCAGCCTGGTAAGGCCGTGTGCGACAATGCTGCAAACCTGGGTGCGGCCCTTCGCCTGGGCAAGGTGACACACGTGCCTTGTATGGCTCACGTGTTGAACCTTGTTGTCCAGCAATTTTTAACACACTATCCCGGCCTAGATGGCCTTCTGACCAGGGCACGTAAACTGTCTGCAGTGCTCACTTCCGCCGTTCAACCGCCGCAGCTGAGCGACTTGCATCGCTCCAGAAGTCTTTCGGCCTGCCGGTTCATCGCCTGAAATGCGATGTGGCGACACGCTGGAATTCAACTCTCCACATGTTACAGCGACTGTGGCAGCACCGGCGAGCCCTGGTGCAATACGTCATGATGGGCCAACGAGATGCAGAAGTGGGGCAGATCACCCTGATGGAGTGATCTCAGATCAAGGACCTATGCACCGTTCTGCACAGTTTCGACATGGCGACGAATATGTTTAGCGCTGACAATGCCATTATCAGCATGACGATTACAGTCATTTACATGCTGGAGCACACGCTAAACACTATTCGGAGTCAGGGGGTGGGACAACAGGAAGGGGAGGAACTACAGGAGGATTCATATGCGCAAGACACAACAACATCACCAAGGTCCAGACGTTCATCATCACCAACGCGGCAGGCATGGGACCATGGGGGACAGGGATCAACAAGGGCGCATGGTAGCAGGCGAGATGTTGAGGAAGGTGCAGGAGGACATGAAGATATGGAGGACGAACTGTCCATGGACATGGAAGACTCAGCGGATGAGGGAGACCTTGGTCAAAATTCAGTTGAAAGAGGTTGGGGGGAGATGTCAGAGGAAGAAAGAACGGTTAGCACCTCTATGCCACAAACACAGCGTGGACTTGGTCCGCATGGCTGCGCAAGACACATGAGTGCCTTCTTGTTGCACTACCTCCAACATGACCCTCGGATTGTCAAAATTAGAAGTGATGATGACTACTGGCTTGCCACACTATTAGATCCCCGGGACAAGTCCAAATTTTGTGACATAATTCCACCCATAGAAAGGGACGCACGTATGCTGGAGTATCAGCATAAGCTGTTACTCGATCTTAGCTCGGCTTTTACACCAAACAACCGTGCAGGTGAAGGGAGTGATTCTCCCAGTTGTAACTTGACAAACATGGGACGGCATCGTCATCTTCAACAGTCTACCCGTACCAGTAGGACCGTATCTGGTGCTGGTAACAGCAATTTTATGGAATATTTTCATAATTTTTTTAGACCCTCCTTTGCAAGGCCACCAGAGACAACAAGTCTGACACATAGTCAACGGATGGAGAGGATGATACAGGAGTATCTCGAAATGAACATCGATGCAATGACTTTGCAAATGGAGCCTTGCTCCTTTTGGGCTTCAAATCTAGAAAAATTGACAGAGCTCTCCAGTTACGCCTTGGAGATTTTGTCGTGTGCAGCTGCCAGCGTTGTCTCTGAACGTGTCTTCTTCAGTGCTGCTGGGTGTGTGCTGACAGATAAGCGCACGCGTCTGTCCAGTGACAATGTGGACACACTGACGTTCATCAAAATGAACAAGTCATGGATCCAGAAGGAATTTACTACCCCTGTGTCATCCTGGGGAGAGTAAATGCTTGTGGATTTGGAATGTGCTTGATGCAAATCAAAACATCCTGTTTGCAACTAGGGCACAAGTGCTGCCACTGATGGGGTGTCTGTGTGCCCAATGTTGGGAAAAAAGGTAGACTCCGCTTGGAGTAACCCTTGCTTGATGTGTTTTTTAAAAATGATACAAGATGAACAGATCTGAAGGCAAGATGAAGGCAACATCATGTCTCCGCCTGCACTTTTCTCACAAACCTGCATTTTTCCAGGGACACCCTACTCAACACCGTCTACAGACAGCAGCCAGATCTCTTTCCCTCAGATGTGGTCAAATAAAAGGCCACTTACTGCGACCCATGACAAAGCTAAGTGGTTGACTCTATCCCTCTGTAAGCTGTTGGCTACCGAAATGCTGCCTTTACGCGTAGTGGACACACAGGATTTTACAGACCTTATGTCTGTCGCTGTGCCCCAGTACCACATGCCCAATCACCACTGCTTCTCCAAGAAAAGCATGCCCGCGCTACACCAGCATGTCGCACACAACATCACCACTTCCTTGAGAAAATCTGTGTGCGACAGGGTGCATTTCAACACAGATACTTGGACCAGTAAGCATAGACAGGGTCATTACATGTCACTGACTGGGCACTGGCAAACTATGGTGAGAGATGGAGAAGGGTCTGCTGTACAAGTCTTGCCGTCCCCACGAGTTGTTTCAATCCTTGTTCTGTATGTAGAAGTTAATACACTGCTTCTGCCTCTTCAACCTCGTGTGGGTCCTCTACCTTGGCGCAAACCCTGTGTGGTCAGGCCACCCTTCCTTGCAACTGCGCACAAGGACTACCACACACCTCCTTACTATGCTGGCAGCAGAGCTCAATGCCATCAGGCGGTCAAAGCTTTACTTTGAAATGTATGGGAAATGTGAGTCACACCGCTATTACAGAGAATAGTAGTCAGGCAGGGTCAAAACATTAATTGAGGAACAGGAACAGAATGGGACGGCCAGGAAAGAATCAGAAAACAAGCAGAGTTGAAATGCGTATCGGCCAACAAGGTACATAAACAGCAAGCAGGAAAAGTAGTCAGGTAACAAGCACACAAAATCATAAAACTGAACTGGGGGTAAAATTAACCAGAGGTTCATAGCTATGTCTGGCAGTGGTCTGCAGACAGGATGGGCATAAAAAAGGGTGTGGTGTCTTCCCATTGGTTGTAGCTGAATGATGGTATTTCATCTGTGAGATACCCACCAGCTACATTCAGCCAGAGATTCTGCATCTGTCAAGGTAATGCAGCCCAGTGGGTGAGCATAACCTGCGTCCACCTGCGCCGCTGGCATCGACTACTCTCACATCATCAGCACTATTCATGAAAGGAACACGTTGTCACCTGGCAACCGGAGTACAAATTGACGGAGCGGACTACGTTGGTGACTTAACAGCCGTGTGCGGCAATGATGCAAACCTGGCTGCGGGCCATCCTCAGGGCAATGTGACACACGTGCCTTTTAGGGCTCACGTGTTGAACCGAATTCGCCAGCAATTTTTAAAACACCATCACGGCCTACATGGCCTTGTGCAGTGGGCACGCTCGCTATGTGCTCACTTCCATCGTGCGCACACAGCAGCTCAACAACTTTCATCACTCCGGAAGTCTTAGGGTCTGGCAGTTAAACGCCGTAAATGCGATGTTTCGACACGCAGGAATTGGAATCTGCACATGTTGCAGCGTGTGTGGCAGCACCGCAGAGCCCTGCTGAAATACGGTAAGACATATAGCCTGGGATAACTTGATCCAGAGGTGGTGCAGATCACGCTGCTGGAGTGGTGTCAGATCAAGGACCTATGCACCCTGCTACACAGTTTTGAAATGTCGACGAAGATGTTTAGCACTGGCAATGTCATTCTCAGCGTGACAATTCTGGTCATCTACATGATGGAGCACACTGTAATTATTATTCTGAGTCAGGTGTTGGGACAAGAGGAAGGGGAGGAAGTACAGGAGGAGTCATATGCGGAAGGGATAACAAGATCTACGAGGTCCAGATGGTCAGCGGCACCTATGCGGCATTCATGGTGAGGGAGAGGGATTAACAAGGGCGCATAGTATCAGCAAAAAGTGTTGATGAAAGTGCAGGAGCCCATGAAGAAATGGAGGACGAACTGGCGATGGGCATGGAAGACTCAGCAGATGAGTGAGAGCTTGCTCACATTTCGGTTGTGCGAGGTTGTGGGTAGAGGGCAGAGGAAGGATGCACGATTCTCACCTCTCTGCCACCAACACACCAAGGACTTGGTCCTCCTGGATGCACAAGACACATGAGCGCCTTCTTGCTGCACTACCTACATGACCCTCGGATTGTATGAATTTGAACTAATCCTGAATACTGGGTTGCCACACTGTTAGATCCCCGGTACAAGACAAAATTTGGCGAACTAATTCCTGCCATAGAAATAGACGCACGTATACAGGAGTATCTGCAGAATGTGGTACGCAATCTTAGATCTACTTGTCCACTAAACACCAGTGCTGCACAGAGTGAATCTCAACGCTTTGTCATGGATAGGAGGAAATGGTCTTTTACTTGTCCACATCGGAGGGACCGAGGGATGGCTGCTGTGCTGAGATGGCGTTGAGTACGGTGTCCCTGCACAGTTGCACTTTTGGTCATATCCCAAAATGAGTTGAAAAAGGACAGATGCTGTTGGAAAGGGGAACAGGTGTGTTGGAAAGGGGAAAAAAGTTTTGGTCCGTGGATTTGGTGGTTAAGCAACTGTAACATTTGCTGAAGAAACAACATCTGTTACAGTGGGACTGGCAGATTTGGATAAAGTGGTATATAATCTGTGACCGCTATATAACGAAAATTAATAAGAAAAGAAAGAGAAAGGTATATATCCCCATCACCAGTCAGTGTCCACCGTGCTCCCAGTTGGAAAAGGAGAGGTTGGCAACTTGAAGGTTTGGTGGAGGATACAGAGCTGTGTGGCTATGAAACTAATAGTAGCCTGAACCGAGTTAGACGCCATTCGATCTGGAGACTGTGAGCCCTGTTAGCGTCACAGGGTCCACATGCCCACCCAGCCCAGGAACTCCCTGTTAACAACACAGGGGCCATTGAGTACGCTGACCGTGTGCGTAGGGGCCACACCTGTGGACAGCAGGCGCATCAGCAGCAGCAGGCCTGTTAATGCCACTGGGCTGCACAAGCAGGACTGTTAGGACAGGAGCTGGTCTTAACCGTTCTGCGTTACCAACTGTGGTGGTGGCCTGCATCCACCACCCGATCCCTGCCTACCTCTGGCCTAAAGCCGCAATGGGTTCAACACATGGAGGTGTGCTCTTTCGGAGCATAATAGAAGACTGCGCACCTCCTGGTTGGCTCCAGCCCCTTTTATAACCTGGGTCCGCCCCAAACCAGGGTGAACCACAATGCACCTCCTGGAGACAAAAGTAGAGTGACACGTCATGAGTGGCATAACTAGCGTCCTATTTGGAAACGCAACTTCAATGATGACCTCATGGCTGCCATGACCCAAACACCTCACCAGTCATCGTCTGAGCATCAATAATGCGGTGACAAGTCATAGGTGTGGGCCTCTGCAAGCCATTTGGGAGGACACCTGATGCCCTGTGGTCTATATGGGACCCCCACATCAGGGCCAGGGCCAAAGAGTTCATTACCGGACCTAGTCTCTGATGCAGGAAGTGCCTGAGCATGCTCAGTAGCATGAAATACAGTCTCTGAAAAAAGACTATCAGCTTTAGCATGGTGTCTATGCCCAAAACAGGACTTAGACCCGGCACGGAATGCAAGCACCTGTGCAAAGAGGCTTTTCACACTTAGTGTGGGAGCATGCGCTGTATCCCGAAATGAAAACTTAGCGTCAGGAATGGCACAGTCAGGCTGAGCATACTCACTAGGCGAAACACTGTAATTATGCTGCAGCTGGGGTACATCGGCACACGCATGCGCACTAGCTGCCTCTCCACACTTAGACGTGGAGGGGAAATTTGTCTTGGAGATGCTGTCTATGAAAAGAAGGAAAAGCTAAAGGAAGCCTGACTTTCTATCCCTCCGAATTATGAAATGCAGCAATGAATTCCATGAGTTTGCTATAACATTAGCGTAGCAAAATGTGCATGAGGGTGTGATGTAGAGGTGCTAGAAATAGCTTGTCACCAGTGGGGCACTAATGGAATACAACAGCCAGTTCTATGATGCCACAAAATGGCAGTATTTTGTGCTATCATTATAGCTTATTAAAAACAGAGCACGAGGTTGTCATGCAGAGGTGCTGCACATAGATTTGCAGTAGTGTGAATTGACAAAAGTACAATAGCCACGTTTAGGATACAACTAGGTACAGTGAGTGTTTGCTAGTAAAATTGCTTAGTTTAAAAAAGTTGTAGTGTGCAATGCAGGCAGACGTGCTATGCAAATGTCTTTGCACTAGTGGGACTATAGCAAAGTCCAATAGCCACGTATAGGATGCCACTAGGTACACTGAGTGTGTGCTAGTATAATGGCTTCGTTATAATTTGTTGGAGTGTGCAACGCAGGCAGATGCGCTCTGCAAATGTCTTGGCACTAGTGGGACTATAGCAAAGTCCAATAGCCACGTATAGGATGCCACTAGGTACACTGTGTGTTTGCTAGTATAATGGATGAGTTTAAAAAAGATAGAGTGTGCAATGCAGGCAGACGTGCTGCAAATAACGTTCCAATACTGTGAATTGACAAAAGTACAATAGCCACGTTTAGGATACAACTAGGTACAGTGAGTGTTTGCTAGTATAATGGCTTCGTTATAATTAGTTGGAGTGTGCAACGCAGGCAGATGCGCTCTGCAAATGTCTTGGCACTAGTGGGACTATAGCAAAGTCCAATAGCCACGTATAGGATGCCACTAGGTACACTGACTGTTTGGTAGTATAATGGCTGAGTTTAAAAAAGTTAGAGTGTGCAATGCAGGCAGACGTGCTGCAAATAACGTTCCAATACTGTGAATTGACAAAAGTACAATAGCCACGTTTAGGATGCCACTAGGTACACTGACTGTTTGCTAGTATAATGGCTGAGTTTAAAAAAGTTAGAGTGTGCAATGCAGGCAGACGTGCTGCAAATAACGTTCCAATACTGTGAATTGACAAAAGTACAATAGCCACGTATAGGATGCCACTAGGTACACTGACTGTTTGCTAGTATAATGGCTGAGTTTAAAAAAGTTAGAGTGTGCAATGCAGGCAGACGTGCTGCAAATAACGTTCCAATACTGTGAATTGACAAAAGTACAATAGCCACGTTTAGGATGCCACTAGGTACACTGACTGTTTGCTAGTATAATGGCTGAGTTTAAAAAAGTTAGAGTGTGCAATGCAGGCAGACGTGCTGCAAATAACGTTCCAATACTGTGAATTGACAAAAGTACAATAGCCACGTTTAGGATGCCACTAGGTACACTGACTGTTTGGTAGTATAATGGCTGAGTTTAAAAAAGTTAGAGTGTGCAATGCAGGCAGACGTGCTGCAAATAACGTTCCAATACTGTGAATTGACAAAAGTATAATAGCCACGTTTAGGATGCCACTAGGTACACTGACTGTTTGGTAGTATAATGGCTGAGTTTAAAAAAGTTAGAGTGTGCAATGCAGGCAGACGTGCTGCAAATAACGTTCCAATACTGTGAATTGACAAAAGTACAATAGCCACGTTTAGGATACAACTAGGTACAGTGAGTGTTTGCTAGTATAATGGCTGAGTTTAAAAAAGTTAGAGTGTGCAATGCAGGCAGACGTGCTGCAAATAACGTTCCAATACTGTGAATTGACAAAAGTACAATAGCCACGTTTAGGATACAACTAGGTACAGTGAGTGTTTGCTAGTATAATGGCTGAGTTTAAAAAAGTTAGAGTGTGCAATGCAGGCAGACGTGCTGCAAATAACGTTCCAATACTGTGAATTGACAAAAGTACAATAGCCACGTTTAGGATGCCACTAGGTACAGTGAGTGTTTGCTAGTATAATGGCTGAGTTTAAAAAAGTTAGAGTGTGCAATGCAGGCAGACGTGCTGCAAATAACGTTCTAATACTGTGAATTGACAAAAGTACAATAGCCACGTTTAGGATGCCACTAGGTACAGTGAGTGTTTGCTAGTATAATGGCTGAGTTTAAAAAACTTGGAGTGTGCAATGCAGGCAGATGTGCTCTGCAAATGTCTTGGCACTAGTGGGACTATAGCAAAGTCCAATAGCCACGTATAGGATGCCACTAGGTACACTGAGTGTGTGCTAGTATAATGGCTTCGTTATAATTTGTTGGAGTGTGCAACGCAGGCAGATGCGCTCTGCAAATGTCTTGGCACTAGTGGGACTATAGCAAAGTCCAATAGCCACGTATAGGATGCCACTAGGTACACTGAGTGTTTGCTAGTATAATGGCTTCGTTATAATTAGTTGGAGTGTGCAACGCAGGCAGATGCGCTCTGCAAATGTCTTGGCACTAGTGGGACTATAGCAAAGTCCAATAGCCACGTATAGGATGCCACTAGGTACACTGAGTGTTTGCTAGTATAATGGCTGAGTTTAAAAAACTTGGAGTGTGCAATGCAGGCAGATGTGCTCTGCTAATGTCTTTGCACTAGTGGGACTATAGCAAAGTCCAATAGCCACGTATAGGATGCCACTAGGTACACTGAGTGTGTGGTAGTATAATGGCTTAGTTATAATTCGTTGGAGTGTGCAACGCAGGCAGACGTGCTGCAAATGTCTTGGCACTAGTGGGACTATAGCAAAGTCCAATAGCCACGTATGGGATGCCACTAGGTACACTGAGTGTTTGCTAGTATAATGGCTTCGTTATAATTTGTTGGAGTGTGCAACGCAGGCAGATGCGCTCTGCAAATGTCTTGGCCCTAGTGGGACTATAGCAAAGTCCAATAGCCACGTATAGGATGCCACTAGGTACACTGAGTGTTTGCTAGTATAATGGCTGAGTTTAAAAAACTTGGAGTGTGCAATGCAGGCAGATGTGCTCTGCTAATGTCTTTGCACTAGTGGGACTATAGCAAAGTCCAATAGCCACGTATAGGATGCCACTAGGTACACTGAGTGTTTGCTAGTAAAATTGCTTAGTTTAAAAAACTTGGAGTGTGCAATGCAGGCAGATGTGCTCTGCAAATGTCTTTGCACTAGTGGGACTATAGCAAAGTCCAATAGCCACAGATAGGATGCCACTAGGTACACTGAGTGTTTGCTAGTATAATGGCTTACTTAGAATGAGTTGGAGTGTGCAGAGGACAAGAGGGTACAGTGGCAGGATTGTGGTGCTCTGGGTAGAGGAATGGAAGCCTGCCTTTCTATTCCCTCCTAATGGTGAAATGCAGGGAGGAAATCCCTGACCTGGGCTACACAGACGCTGTTGCTGTTTGCAGGACCTGTCACCTATGGCTCTCTGACCCTGCCGGTACGAGCCCTTAAAAGGACTGCTAGAATGTGCTCTCCCTAAGCTGTCTAACGCTGTGTATGCAGCGCATACAGCTGTATCGGCGATAGGACAAAGGACGGATCTGCGACAGTGATGTCTGACACCAAAGACGCAGAAGGCAGATAATGGCGATCGTGAAGAAAATGTCCGGTTTTATAATGCAGGGACATGTGACATGCAGATCCTATCACACATGCCGTTGCTTCTCTGCCTCAAAGTCCACTTAGGTGTGTGTGTGTCTGTGATTGGCTGACATGCTGGCCAGCCCCACAAGACGCGCGCGCTTAGGGAAGGAAGACAAGAAAAAAAAAAAAAAATGGCGATCGCCATTATAGAAACAGCAGTGATCTGAAGGCGCTGTTCACGCACACTATACACTGAAATGTGATAATAGTTTGATTCACAGAGTGACTTACACTATTACAGCAGAAACCAAGCTAAGATTTAGCTGTTTTTTGGCTGCTAGAACCGTTCTCGAACGTTTCTAGAACTATCGAGCTTTTGCAAAAAGCTCGAGTTCTAGTTCGATCTAGAACATGCCCCAAAATCACTCGAGCCTAGAACTGGAGAACCACGAACCACGAACCGCGCTCAACTCTAATCATGACACGTGGGCTATAACACAATGGACCGTGTGACAAAGAAGAAAGGAGAGAAAGAAGAGGAAGAAAATGCAACTACCTGTAACATTACGTGATAGTCACTGGTAAGTATCACTTGACAATTCAAGTGAAAAAGGATTCCTTTATTAAAGGGTTCTCAGTCGCCTCAGGATCATGAAATACTAGGGTAAATGATATGAGAATGGGTAAGAAGCACCACTAAAGGAAATATGAGATGCAGGACATATATCTATAAACCCCTGAACTACATGATAGAAATAAAAAGAAGAAAAAAGAAAAAAAAGAAGAAAGAAGAAGAACACATAGAATGCGGAAAGAGAATGGGTACAACTACCTGAGTTACTGCAGGGAGGCCCCTGGTTGGTATTGTGAGGGTTAGTGGAATTCCTTCACTGAAGGGTTCTCAGTTGCCTCAGGTTCGTGAAAAATGCTATAGACAAATAATGCCCGGAGAAAAGGGGTTCATATACAGCGAATAATGGTAATACAAGGTACATGTGTCACATGTAATAGTATATATATATATATTGTACTAAGCTCTACACCAGAAATAGAAAGTAGTCCCTCTGCCTTCTGTCTAGGTGCCCTGAGTTATGTCCTGTAAACTGTCACAGGGACCCAGACACACATGTGTAGTAGGGGAATATCCCTGCTGAGATGCCAGTGCTAGAGCACTCGTTTGCTGTGGAGTTGAACGCTATGTGAGCAGTTCTTACCTTCAATGAGCAGAAGTCTCTTTTTTCAGATTTCAATATCTCTGTGGGTATCTGGCAGAAATATGGAATACTCTTTACTGCTAAGACCCTGTACACCACTCCCACTAAAGGGGGCTTTACACGCTGCGACATCGCTAATGCGGAGTCGTTGGGGTCACGGAATTTGTGACGCACATCCGGCCGCATTAGCGATGTTGCTGCGTGTGACACCGATGAGCGATTTTGCATCGCTGCAAAAACGTGCAAAATCGCTCATCGGTGACATGGGTCTCCATTCTCGATTATCGTTACTGCAGCAGTAACGATGTAGTTCGTCGCTCCTGCGGCAGCACACATCGCTCCGTGTGACACCGCAGAAACGAGGAACCTCTCCTTACCTGCCTCCCAGCCGCTATGAGGAAGGAAGGAGGTGGGCGGGATGTTCCGGCCACTCATCTCCGCCCCTCCGCTGCTATTGGGCGGTCGCTCAGTGACGTCGCTGTGACGCCGCACGGACCGCCCCCTTAGAAAGGAGGCGGTTCGCCGGTCACAGCGACGTCGCCGGGCAGGTAAGTATGTGTGACGGGTCTGGTCGGTGTTGTGCAGCATGGGCAGCGATTTGCCCGTGTCGCGCAACAGATGGGGGCGGGTATCCACACTAGCGATATCGGGACCGATATCGCAGTGTGTAAAGTAGCCTTTAATAAACTGTGTAAAGGATTTTAAGTAAAAATCCACAATAAACCAGCGCTAGATGGGTTTTTATAATTTTATTAATAGACCACAAATAAAAAATTTTTTGCTATCCTTGTTTCAAGACAGAGTATTTGATAATATACAATACACTGATTATTACTAAAACCAAGGACCACATAAAACAAGGACCACATAAAATAAAAAATGAAAGTAATGAGAATAAAATTATTTTGTATAACCAATTAACTTCGAGGTGATACAATATTCACATTCATTTAGTTTTACCAGTCTAATGTAATGCCCCGGCCGGTGGCATATATTTTGTTTGGTTAATAATTTAGACTTATACAATGAAAGATGTACTATACCACCCCTGGCTAACTTACAAGTTTTAAGTTGTACAATATAAGTTTGCGACGTTATATTCGCCCCCAGGGCCTGGGGGAATAAACCTCACAACAACTTGACCGCAAAAAACACCCCGGATTTCTCCGTTGATTAGGCTGGAACCGCTATGTACAGGATTGACCTGTTAGACTTCCAGAGCGGACGTTTTGAGGCCAGTGGCCGCGACTAGTGCTGGCTCTGGGGGAGATGTATGGTTACCGACATCCCTCTTTACAGAGCCTTTATAACACTTCACAAGGCCACAAACCAGCCGGTCCCGTATTCTCCCAAATGTACTTTCGAAATCAAGCAGTACGAAGCCACTGAAAGCACCAAGATGTTGGCTGCGGACAACAATAAGATCAGCGGTAACTACTCAGCCTCTCCAGCGGGCAGTCCAGACCGTATCCAGTGTCAGCTGACTGATTCCACACAGGAGGAAGTTGCTTGGCAGGTTAGCACCACACAAGGCTCCGATCCGCTTCCAAACGAGCAATGCAGAATCGCTGGAGGTACCAATGTATCCTGGTTGCAGACAAAGGAAATGTCAGCGGTAACCTCTCAACCTCTCCAGCAGGCAATCCGTACCGTGTCCAGTGGAAGCCGGTTGATTCCACACGAGGGAGAGATTACTTGGCAGGTTATCAACGCACAGGTGAGGTAGGCTAAAAAAAAGAAAACTGATCCGACGCGCGTTTCGGGGGCGTGTAACGGCCCCCTTCCTCAAGGATAACTCAGCTGTTGCCTAGAGCACTATTTATGCATATATTTAATTGGTTATAATTTGCATAAAATTAAACAATGTTTAAATTCAACCAACATTCAATGACCACTACATATATCAATTTGTGAAAGACCGTTCATAATAGCCATATAATATAATTATGTGCAAAGGTTTTTCTAAAGGTTTTTCTAAAAAGATATAGCCTTGCTTGTATCATCATATACTGGGAAGACAATGTGTATATATGCATATGCTTTTTTTCAACAATAAATTTAACAAAAGGACATCATAAAGGTGTAATATAAATTTGCTATAATATGAAAAGCCCCTTATATCTACATCAACCTTGGGCAAGTGAAGCACCAATTTTAATATATATTATGCATATATACACATATATCTCCATGACAATCGCTTTTTTTTTTTTTTTTTTTTTTTTCCTTCTCTCCGTATTATTATCAGTACCTATTACTCCTCTACCTATAAAAATATAAATTAATTAAAAGCAAACAGTTCTATATCATTATTGAGTCCATATGGTTTCAAGGTGTTCAATTCAAAAATCCATTGGCTTTCTGCTCGTGACATTTTTTTAATGAAATCGCCACCTCTCCAATCCTTAGTTATTTTTTGTACGCCCCATACTTGGGATCCTTTAAAGGACCCTCCATGTTTTAACACATAATGTCTGGATAGGGGGTGCTTAGTACATTTATTTTTAACACTTCTAATGTGCTCACCCACCCTTTTCCATAGGGGTCTAATAGTTCTCCCAATGTATTTTTTCTGACAGGGACATTGAATGCAATATACTACTCCCTTTGATTGACATGTAATAAATTCTCTAATCATGACTTCTGACTGCCCCTGTAAGAAGGATTTCCGTGAAATATTTTTTGTATTCTTACATACTATACAGCTTTTGCATGGAAAAAAACCTTTCAGGCCAAATAATCCTCCCTTATTAGGTGCTGTAAGATTACGTATGGTGGGTGCCACTAAATTGCCAATATTGTTTGCCTTCCTATATATGAATATAACGTCGCAAACTTATATTGTACAACTTAAAACTTGTAAGTTAGCCAGGGGTGGTATAGTACATCTTTCATTGTATAAGTCTAAATTATTAACCAAACAAAATATATGCCACCGGCCGGGGCATTACATTAGACTGGTAAAACTAAATCAATGTGAATATTGTATCACCTCGAAGTTAATTGGTTATACAAAAGAATTTTATTCTCATTACTTTCATTTTTTATTTTATGTGGTCCTTGTTTTATGTGGTCCTTGGTTTTAGTAATAATCAGTGTATTGTATATTATCAAATACTCTGTCTTGAAACAAGGATAGCAAAAAATGTTTTATTTGTGGTCTATTAATAAAATTATAAAAACCCATCTAGCGCTGGTTTATTGTGGATTTTTACTTAAAATCCTTTACACAGTTTATTAAAGGCTACTTTACACACTGCGATATCGGTCCCGATATCGCTAGTGTGGATACCCGCCCCCATCTGTTGCGCGACACGGGCAAATCGCTGCCCATGCTGCACAACACCGACCAGACCCGTCACACATACTTACCTGCCAGGCGACGTCGCTGTGACCGGCGAACCGCCTCCTTTCTAAGGGGGCGGTCCGTGCGGCGTCACAGCGACGTCACTGAGCGACCGCCCAATAGCAGCGGAGGGGCGGAGATGAGTGGCCGGAACATCCCGCCCACCTCCTTCCTTCCTCATAGCGGCTGGGAGGCAGGTAAGGAGAGGTTCCTCGTTTCTGCGGTGTCACACGGAGCGATGTGTGCTGCCGCAGGAGCGACGAACTACATCGTTACTGCTGCAGTAACGATAATCGAGAATGGAGACCCATGTCACCGATGAGCGATTTTGCACGTTTTTGCAGCGATGCAAAATCGCTCATCGGTGTCACACGCAGCAACATCGCTAATGCGGCCGGATGTGCGTCACAAATTCCGTGACCCCAACGACTCCGCATTAGCGATGTCGCAGCGTGTAAAGCCCCCTTTAGTGGGAGTGGTGTACAGGGTCTTAGCAGTAAAGAGTATTCTATATTTCTGCCAGATACCCACAGAGATATTGAAATCTGAAAAAAGAGACTTCTGCTCATTGAAGGTAAGAACTGCTCACATAGCGTTCAACTCCACAGCAAACGAGTGCTCTAGCACTGGCATCTCAGCAGGGATATTCCCCTACTACACATGTGTGTCTGGGTCCCTGTGACAGTTTACAGGACATAACTCAGGGCACCTAGACAGAAGGCAGAGGGACTACTTTCTATTTCTGTTGTAGAGCTTAGTACAATATATATATATATACTATTACATGTGACACATGTACCTTGTATTACCATTATTCGCTGTATATGAACCCCTTTTCTCCGGGCATTATTTGTCTATAGCATTTTTCACGAACCTGAGGCAACTGAGAACCCTTCAGTGAAGGAATTCCACTAACCCTCACAATACCAACCAGGGGCCTCCCTGCAGTAACTCAGGTAGTTGTACCCATTCTCTTTCCGCATTCTATGTGTTCTTCTTCTTTCTTCTTTTTTTTCTTTTTTCTTCTTTTTATTTCTATCATGTAGTTCAGGGGTTTATAGATATATGTCCTGCATCTCATATTTCCTTTAGTGGTGCTTCTTACCCATTCTCATATCATTTACCCTAGTATTTCATGATCCTGAGGCGACTGAGAACCCTTTAATAAAGGAATCCTTTTTCACTTGAATTGTCAAGTGATACTTACCAGTGACTATCACGTAATGTTACAGGTAGTTGCATTTTCTTCCTCTTCTTTCTCTCCTTTCTTCTTTGTCACACGGTCCAGACTGCCAGGACCCAACTACCACCATTTTTCCCCCCTAGAAAGACACGACACCGTTCTCTTATAAATTAAAATACTTTTATTTGAATTTTCCATTTTGGAGAGAGGCATGGAGAAAAAACCACTCTCATCTTTTGGCATAAAATTTGGTCGCAGCTTTAAACCAGGCATTAACTTGCCAACATCACGGGGTTCAGGTAAATGTACCGCCTTCCGGCCGTCCGGCGCGGGTATTTCACCACCACTTTTTCTACCCCTTCCGCTGCTGCGACTTAAACACAGAAAACTCAATCAACTTGGAAAACAAAAAGGGAGGGAGGGTGGGAAAACAGGTCCGGGTCCTGCAGCCGAGAGGCTGGAAGCTGGGCAGCACGGTGATATGTATCCAGGAGGCGGGGCTTAGGCCAGTCACACCACAGGAGGCGGGGGCGGCAGGTCAGTGTCTTTCTAGGGGGAGACCTCTATTTAAACATGCATAGGGGCCAGCAGTCAGGGGGCAGCATCTCAAGTTTCTGGCTGCAGTGCCCCTCAGACTGCCAGGACCCAACTACCACCATTTTTCCCCCCTAGAAAGACACGACACCGTTCTCTTATAAATTAAAATACTTTTATTTGAATTTTCCATTTTGGAGAGAGGCATGGAGAAAAAACCACTCTCATCTTTTGGCATAAAATTTGGTCGCAGCTTTAAACCAGGCATTAACTTGCCAACATCACGGGGTTCAGGTAAATGTACCGCCTTCCGGCCGTCCGGCGCGGGTATTTCACCACCACTTTTTCTACCCCTTCCGCCAAGGAGCAGCACCGCGCCAGCAAGCTGCGACCCCCCCCAAAAACTGAAATACCTGAGCCGTCCCAGGCATTTCCGAAACCACCATATCCATAACATCATCATTTTGGGGTGTACCCATCCGAGCTTAAGGACAGCCAAATATTGCCTTCCAGCTGGCGGTGCCAGACCAACAACCTCTTTTTTTTTTTTTTTTTTAAAAAACACTTTATTAACAGCACAACTTGGGTAGGCCCTGATCGACCATGCGCCAGGAGAGATCCTTATCACATTCTTCCATAGCTCCAAGCCACCTGGGCCAGAGGGTAACCTTCGACCGGATCGTTGTAACACTCCACACTAAAACAGGGAAACTTGTACCTCTCTGACCGGATAAGGGTAAGAGGCCTAGCTAGACGGCCTTGGACCAGCTACTTGAAGCCTATGTGTATCACCAAGTCGGTTGTAGAAAAGAGAGCTCACGCAATCTTGATCGCCTCTGATAGACCCACAGCTGAGCCAAGCTCCGGCAACCTTTCCAATTACTTTCACTGTAACAGGAACCAAGAACCGACCACCAAGGCGAAGAGGCGAAGATCCGCTCTCCTCGCAGACAACATACATGGAAGTAACCTCGGACCCAATCACTGGGCCGACTTGGATCTGAAAGGCAAAAACACTGTCAGAACAGGGAATTCTCGTAACCATCAAACACCTCGTCTCTCCAAGGTGGTACTGACAAAAAGACAAAAACCCACAAAAAATTTTTTTTTTTTTTTTTTTGGATAAACAAATCACAATCATGTCATTTTACATTAGCCCTGTACACTGTTCTGAATCTCCTTACGTGTCGAATAAAACCCGATTTCAAAAAACCAACTCCGACCTGACGTCCCTCATAATGCATTTCCATTGTCGTTACCTGATCCACTGAAAACTGTGCTCATGTATGCTGGCTCCTGAAGCCTTGTAGCACCCCAACTCTGGGAGAGTACGTGCCGGGTACCACGGCTGGCAAACACCAAAATAACGAGTAACCGTCGCATTACCAACCAAAAACCAGCCCACAAAATGGAGGACCAACTACGTAACGCTAAAATGAAGGGCCGTCGTCATGGGTAAAAACTGGTCCCATACACCCGCTCGCCTAAGAGACATAAACGACAACGTCGGGACACCCGCCGAGTGAGGGAAAAAGATCCAAAATATCAATGTATAGATTTGCAATGGGGCGAACAATCCAAACCCCCACTTTTTTCTTTTTTTTTTTTTTTTTTTTTTTTAAAACAAAACAAACAATCTTCGGCTAAAAAAGAATAGGCCTACTGTGCTCCACTCGCTTACCATAATCATCCAACCCTTCAATACCTTTCACCCCACAAGACCCTCATCGCTTCAGTACCGTTCCGCAATTTAAAAATGGGAAGACCGACCTCGTAACAGTTTGCTTGCAACCGAAATTGGTGCACATTCGCTGAATACTGCAGGGTGTGTATTACTAGAGGGTGGCTTGTAAAATCGTCACGCACATCAACCACCAGAGCAACACCCGCTGAATAACGTACCATCGAACCGTCAGGTCAATGCAAAATGGAGGCCCGGATCATAGGCCTAACTTCACCGAGCACCCCACCATCTAGCTGAGAACTCCAACCTTGATCCTGCTGGTGGGTTGAGTTACCAAAATACCTGAGATTGGGATTGCAATAAGGTGCCCGATACTAACCCGGAACCCAGATGCCTGTTTTGCCTTCAACCCTGCGTTGACCCATAATCATTCCAAGCCACAAAAACCTAATCAGCCTGATTACTTATTCGAGGAAAGGGCTGTAGTTGGTTAAGGCTTTTACCCACCGGCATCGTCGGACCACTGGTCATTCTCCTATTTCCCAGTCCACCCCCCCTTTTGTGTAGCTGGAACCGAAATAGGGGGAAAGGCGCAATCAAAGTTAGGTTAATGGACCATGTCCCCCCGGGCCCAGCATAAGGAGCATTTTTTTTTTTTTTTTTTTTTTTTTTTTTTTTATATATAACTATATAAACACTTTGTATCGCAAATGATCCCAAACAGCTGGCCCTGCAACGCCATAATACTCCATCTACAAATCTGTCTGTTCCTGCTCTTGAAACTATTATGGCATGGCACGGTGGCTCAATGGCTAGCTGCAGCCCTGGGGTCCTGGGCCCAAATCCCGCCAAGGACACCATCCGCAAGGAGCCTGTACGTTCTCCCCGTGACTGCGTGGGTCTACTCCGGGCACTCTAGCCTCCTCCCACACCCCCATAAACATACAGATAGGGAATCCAGACCGTAAGCCCCGATGGGGCAGCGTCCCCAATCCATGCAACGCACACAAAAACTAAAAGTGAATTTATACCTTTTAGAATATGTATGTGGAAGTAATTGTCCAGAAAATATTAGCGGGCATAATTATTCTGCGAATAGCTAACATTGCCGGTTTTCCCATCTCACTTGTTTATTTTCAGTTCTTACGGTAAGGAAAACCAATGAAAACATACGTAATTAACCAAAGAGGGAAAATCTAGTAAAAAAGGATGAAAATTACTTCACTACAAAAAAGAAGCAGTTTTAGAAAAACAATCAAACCATGCAAATGTACAGAGATATACTTCTCACATTTCGATAAAACTAACTGTGACCAATATAGATCCCTTCTTTCAATTACAGCATGACATTAGGGGTAAAACAGGGGGGTTAGATCCCGTGATCCCATAATATTGTCACTAATCAATAAATCACTTGAAGGGTCAGTTAACCGGTGGCAACAAGATTATTACAAGGAATGGAGGCCGCCTGTATTAAACTAAGGTTGAAAAATTAAGATATGTTTAATTTTTGAAAGACGTCTCAGAGGATATCTCATTTGTACCTCTTCCGACAGGCCTACAAGCTGCCGTAACCCTCAGTCCGATACAGCGCCGCACAATCAGCTCTGCCCTCATCTACTGTCTCCTCACCCATCCCCTGTAGACTGTGAGCCCTCGAGGGCAGGGTCCTCTCTCCCCCTGTACCAGTCTGTGCCTTGTACGGTTTATGATTATTATACTGGTACCTATTATGTAAAAACCCCTTTCGCATGCAAAGCGCCATGAATTATATGGCGCATAATAAATAATAATAATTTGTATAAATACCCGTGTGGTCAATATAAATAAACTGCCACCAAACTTAATCCTCCGAAATAGGGAAGGCTTCTTTACAGTTAGAGCAGGTAGATTGTGGAATGCTGTCTACAAGGGGTAGGAATGCTAGATACCATCACAGCTTTTAACAGAAACGGGGGAGGGCGATTCCCTCAGCACCAATAACATTGTTATAAATAACTTAGTGACAACATGTAGAGCTGGGCGGGACGCCTGTTACCTGTGACGTCACGTTATCCTCCCTAGGGGGACTTATCCCACCCCGCATTCCCCATCAGGGTACTCACCTGGTGATTCAGGAAATGACAAGACGACTGGATCTAGATCTACCCACGTAACGCCTGCTACGACGACGCTCACACCTATCCAAGGGTTAAGATGACAGACTCCGGACATGGTGGCTACCCATGCCAAAGCTTGCTACCGTGACCCCTGCACATGACCGTACAACGCGATAGTCGGCACCGCACCCACCGCCGCCATAACATGCTGAAATCCCCTGTGTGACAACGGGGCGGGGCTGTTAACAGTCACCATTGTCATAATGTCAAATGGAGTGTGTTTTGGCCTGGGAGGGGGCTTGGTGTAGGTGTGGTATCAGCAGGAGGGAAAACACGCCACCTGCTGACTGTTGCTTCTTGCCCCTGTTCACTACCAGCCCCCCTCAATTTGAACATTGAAGTCCTAACAGAATCCCTTAACCCGCCCGCTCACTGGGAGACCCACATGGTCCCTGGTTCATTCCCAGGCTAGCCCCCTTGGCATTCCCGGGGCATACAAACGGAGGGGAGGGGAAGTTCAGTGCGTGTGGGATGGGGTGATTTGACTCTTGCAGGTTAGTGCCTGCATACTAGATTCTCCCCTACCGTGCCTCCAACCTGCGCTGTGACAGGGACTGCACTGAGTCTGCACTTCAATTAGGCTGTGTGCCTAATTCATGCGTCCTGCGTCCCCTGCACAGTCTATGGAGACTGTGTAGAGGCCGTACGCACGTTGCATAGTAGAACGCAGCGATTCAGCTGTTGCCCGAATCGCTGTGTTCTAAGAAGTGACATGTCACTTCCGTGCGCTTTGCCGGCAGCTCCTGCTCTGTCTATGGCAGGAGCTGCAGGCTGAGCGCACGTTCTCTACCGGCACCATGCGCCTCAGAACGGAGCTTTTCAGCTGCGCTCTGAGGCACACCTTTTAGGTGCCGTGCAGAGCGCACACAGCCCTACCCAGCTCCTCCTCGGCACTGGCGACGGTGTCTGGTCGGCGGTTGCTGGGCGGCGGGTGGGCGGGGCCAATGACAAAGAGCGCGAAGCGCTCTTTTTCAAACTTAATGGCGGCTCAAGCTGACCGGCGGGCGGGTAGTTCCCTCAGAACGCCGCTCGCCGGCGCACGTAGCTTGAGCCTCAGCAGGGAGGGAGCCGCTCATAGCAAACAGCGCCGTGAGCAGAACGCTTTCCTCCATGCTGATTTTAGGGGAGGAGGGGGGGGGTGGGAGGAGGGGGGGGGGGTGGGGGGAGGGGGGGGGTGAGGTTGTTAAATAATGGCGAGCACAAGCGGACCAGCGGGCGGGTAGTTCCCTTAGAACGCCGCGCTCACCGGTCACACATCGCTTGTGCCTCAGCATAGAGGGAGCCGCTCACAGCTAACAGTGCTGTGAGCTGAAACGCTTACCTCCCTGCTGATAGCTCTCTTACCGCCTCCAGGAGCGGGTCCCTGTGTCCGGCTGCCCAAACAGGTCCGGGTCCTGCAGCCGAGAGGCTGGAAGCTGGGCAGCACGGTGATATGTATCCAGGAGGCGGGGCTTAGGCCAGTCACACCACAGGAGGCGGGGGCGGCAGGTCAGTGTCTTTCTAGGGGGAGACCTCTATTTAAACATGCATAGGGGCCAGCAGTCAGGGGGCAGCATCTCAAGTTTCTGGCTGCAGTGCCCCTCATTGTGTTATAGCCCACGTGTCATGATAACACTTGTACCATCTTTTCATTTAGATTCCACCTACAATTATTTACCGATTCCAGTTCTGAAATAGGCTTTCATGATCTACTCACTAGAATTCTCAAGTGCATAAGGTACTGAGACATATACATGTTCACACCATTATAAAGAACAAAGTATAAACATTGAGGTTTTTCTCACACCCATGTTCCTGTGTTCTTTGATATGATATGTGTTCATTTCCTTCACTATATAGGATTGCAAGTTTTCCATTTGTACCTTAATGGCAATGACGCTATACAATTGAACACATATCATCCTGTTATCCATATAGGTGTGTATTTACCTGCTTGACTATTTTTGGTTGTTTGATCCAGAATGTTTCTCCAGATAGGTCATGTGGAAATTTTCTTTCCTCAGTACAAATGTTTTCACTATGGCTTTGGAAAAATTTTTTGTATGTGCATCATGGTCATTTGACCCATTGTACTCTCAAGTAGCAATATATTGTACTGTTATGTTGTACTATGTACTAATTACGTGTTTATATGGTTTTGTAACCCTTTATGATCTTAGATAACTTTATCCTTGATAAAGACCTAAAAACAAGGTCGAAACGTTGGATGAATTATCCTTTTGCACAAATAAAGAATTTTCAGCATTCCAAGAGTTCTTTTCTTACGTTATTGATCACTATAGTGTGCCAGAGCTATTTCTATTGAATTGACTCTTATTTTTTCTGAGCACCTGCTATATACACAGTGACCCAGACATATTCAAGTTTCATTCAGAAGGCAGAGGGAAGCCTTAGCAGCTGAGCCTATATCTTGGCTTGTGAGCATTAGAACAGGCCGGCGATTACAGGGTAACATGAAAAATGTCCAGCTTGCATTATGACTAGAACATGACAATATCCTTTTAAGTACTAACCTATGATGCGTTCCTAAGCAGTTGATGTTATATGTTCTACATTTCATTTTCTGCATACTTTACAAGTAGTAGAATTTGCTTTGATATAGGCAACTGGATTTTCACAATGAAAAGGCAAAGGATAACGCCCGAAAAAGACGCCATACATTATGTCAGTGCCATCACTGACAAACCTGGATTGACCATGAAATACATCAATCCCCTTAAAGGTGAGTTAAAACAAGTTTTAACTAAATTGCCTTAATATTGTCATGCATTAGAATGACTGTCTTAGGTAATGATAAATATTTTCTACAGGAAGAGGAGTGTTTGCTGAAACTGAAATCGAAAAAGGGAGTTTTGTTGCAGAATATCGAGGCGAGCTCACGTATGCACTTACGATGGTAGACAACTACTCGAGATTTATGGTTGTGGTACAAGTCAAAGATCTAATGGCCCATACTGCAGCGAAGGTCTTCCAAGCACACTTATGCAGACCTCATGGCTACTCAGAGAGAGTCCTCACAGATCAAGGCACAGCCTTTGAAGCGGAAATCTTCAAGGACTTCTGCAGCTTTTACCGATGCAGGAAGATGCGCACTACACCCTACCATGCTCAAACCAATGGTTATCAACCTGCTCAGGACTTTACCCCATATTCCAGATGTGGCCTTACAAGTGATTTATAGAGGGGTAACAATACGTTGGGATCACCGGATCTAATCTCCCTTTTTATACACCCTAAAATCTTGTTTGCTTTAGAATAAACAATAACATCATAAAGGTATAGCAGTACCGTTTCAAAGTTTCGGTGTCCCAAGCAGCATTCCATCAGCCTCTGGAAGGTTCCTGGCAAATTGCACAGCTCGAAGGGCATGCTTTTGAACTCGCAGAGACCCATCGGGGTGGCAAAGGCGGTCTTCTCCCGGTCTGCCTCAGCAACGGACACTTGCCAATAGCGACTAGTGAGATCAAGGGTAGAAAAATAATTTGCAGTTCTCAATGCAGCTAGCTATTCCTCAATACAGGGGAGTGGTGCTGTCCTTCTTCTTTAACAGGACCAACGGAGCTGCCCAGAGGCTACAACTGTCACGGATAACCCCAGCCTCCTTCATGTTGCTCAACATGTCCTTGGTACACTGGTAATGTGCAGGTAGTTTTGGCTTATATCTCTCTTTGATGGGTGGGTGTGCACTTGTGGGGATGTAGTGTTTGACCCCTTTTATTCTTCAAAAGTCTAGCGGATGTTTGCTGAAGACTTGCTCGTATTCTTGCACTAGCCTGTAGACCCCCTTCTTGTGATGTGAAGGTGTGGAGTCAGTGCCTACGTGTAATTCCTTACACCACTCCTCTGGCTGACTTGGTGAGCTGTCACTGAATGGGTGGGCTGAAGCAATGGTGGATGCTGCTGTTTGGATAGCATGTGTATCTACTGAGAACAGCTTATCAATGGTGGCAAATCGGAGCAGCTTAATCTCTTGCTCTCCGCAGTTCAACACTCTCATGGGCACTCTTCCCTTCCATATTAATGAATAAAACTATGATGTAAATAGCATATAGATACCCCACAAATGCAGATAAAAGTAGGTTATGGGAAAAGGGGGAAGAGAGAAACAGGAAAATAGTGGAATAAAGTATACCTTCCAGGTGGGAGAGGAAATGGCAGCACAGCCAGTGGAGGTGAAGCAAGGGGAGCCTGCAACTAAAGAGTTGAGAGCGTTATCACATGGTGACTGAGCCTGATTGTAACGGGAGCATAGAGGTGCCGATCCTGTCTTACCTGCGTTGGTGTAGAAGTGGGTGTCCTGTGGTGGAGTCAGCTATGTGCAGTGGTGGCCGTGGGTTCTTTTATGTGCGACCGTAGTAATAGCTGCGCCCACTTCCTGTATGGGAGTGGAATGCAGTGAGGGTAATGGAACGCACGCCTGCGCATTTGTGTTTAACGTCGCGCATGTGCAGAACGGAGAAAAGGCTGCGCTCACTTCCTAATGAAAGGGAGTGAGACGCATCTGGGAAGGGAAGGGAAAAGATTAGGGTTTGGGGATGATGAAAGGGCTTTCTACGGGCAAGGATGGCAAAGGGTGGCAGTGACGGAAAGTCAGGCAGCCTGTCCTGTCCTGTCCTGTCCGTCCGTCTTTTTGTATCATGAATTGGAAAGACTGCAAGGGGGAGGGGAGGTGCTTGTGTCCAAAAGGAGGAGTTATTCAGATTCATTGCAGTGGGCGGCGGCTGCAAAAAGCACCATTCTTCTTGTTTTTGCTCTGCAAAACAGCCTTTTCAAGGGTTGGCTTGGGTGACAAAATGTCTTCTGTAGGCGTGGGTTTGTCTCCCTCTCCCTAAGATGTGTCCGGTATAGGCCAGGGTGCCACTCAAGGCCGTAACCAATTCGGGTTATAGCTTCTCGGCCTTTTGGCTAAGATCAAGTGTAGTTTCGGAGGACGCTACCTTGGTCGGTACTGGAAGGTGCCTGGGATTGCACGTCTGCCGGCCTTGAGGAAGTGTGTGCGCCTTCTGGTGACACATAGCCCTCTTGTGCCTGGACGGTTCCCAGGCAACGGGAGGCGATCACCTTTGTTATTTTGAAGTCCTACTGATAAACAGAAAAAAAAAAAAATTAAATCTGTTCTTATCAGTTTAATATCTGATACGTCCCCTCTCTGGGGACCATATATTAAATGGATTTTTAGAACAAGGAGATGGAAAAAATCTTGCTCTGTCCACTGCACGCATTGACCTGGTATTGCAGTACCTCCAGGACCGGTGCACCCCTTCTTAACCCAGTTTCCAAAAGCAGAACTCAATTCACCTGATTCAAATGAGCCCCATTAGTTAATTGAAAGAAAGCAAAAACTTTATATGCACCTCAATTTGGCCAATTCACTTTTCACACTTTCACCCTTTTTTTTATCTTTCACACCTTTTACTTGCTTTATTGATGCAAAAAGCTGTGCCAAATAGCAAACTCATCTCCACTCAACTTGACCAACTCTGCTATGTCCCGTGCAGTATCTTATTCTCAGTCTTATCTAGATCATTTGCAATTGAATAGAATAGATCCCTTTTGGCTGCTTATGACTGTGTAAAATATGTAGTTTTACTGGGCTGGGATGAGAGAATCCATTGAAGCATGGTGTAGGGATTGTGGTTCCTGTGTGCTAAGAAGAGAGGCTGGCACCAGCCAGAAAGCCCCATTGCAGCCAATAATCACTTAATAACTTTTTCAACTTGTCATCATATGGGAGGCCTTCCATTCCTTGTAGTAGTCTAGTTGCCCACCTTTGAACTGACTCTAACTTCTGAATGTCCTTATTAAAATGTGGAGCCCAAAACTGGTTCCCATATTCCAGATGTAGCCTTACAAGTGATTTATAGAGGTGTAACAATACGTTGGGATCACGGGATCTAATCTCCCTTTTTATACACCCTAAAATCTTGTCCCAAGCAGCATTCCATCAGCCTCTGGAAGGTTCCTGGCGCATTGCACAGCTCGAAGGGCATGCTTTTGAACTCGCAGAGACCCATAGGGGTGGCGAAGGCGGTCTTCTCCCGGTCTGCCTCAGCAACGGACACTTGCCAATAGTGACTAGTGAGATCAAGGGTAGAAAAATAATTTGCAGTTCTCAATGCAGCTAGCGATTCCTCAATACGGGGAGTGGTGCCGTCCTTCTTTTTTAACAGGATCAACAGAGCTGCCCAAAGGCTACAACTGTCACGGATAACCCCAGCCGCCTTCATGTTGCTCAACATGTACTTGGTACACTGGCAATGTGAAGGTGGTATTGGCTTATAGCTCTCTTTGATGGGTGGGTGTGCACCTGTGGGGATGTGGTGTTGGACCCCTTTTATTCCCCCAAAATCTAGCGGGCTTCCCACCGGTAACCCGCTCCCCAGCTTGGATGGATGCTGAGGGAGCCCCTTTTGCCCGCAGGCTCTGGCCCTGGGAACTGTAGCCTTGGCGGTGACTGTGCTTCCCTCTACGGTGTGAGCTGTTGCCTTCAATCGGGTCTTGACTGCTGGGAAACCCTGGAGGTTCCTGTCGCTAACGGATTTGACCGGTTTTACGGCGACTCCTAGCCTGGTCGGGGTCCGTAGGCCCTGCCGGATGGTGCTGGCTTCTCTTCACTCCCCGATCTGGTACCGGCGGGCCACCGCCCATCCCCGGTCCGTACGGTTCACTCCAATCAGCCTCTCCTGCAGAAGGTCACCACCGTCTGCCAACCTTGCTGAGTGCCCGGGCCACACACCCGGACACGGTCAGTCTCCTCTCCTCTTCACTTCTCTAACTCCAAAACTGATCTCTAATCTGACTCCTTTTCCCGCCTCCAGGACTGTGAACTCCTCGGTGGGTGGGATCAACCGCCTGGCCCACCCCCTGGTGTGGACATCAGCCCCTGGAGGAAGGCAACTAGGATTTGTGTTTAGCTTCGGTGTGCCTAGCCGGAGTGTAGAGTGTGTTGGTGTAGTACCTGTGACGACCTGGCTTGTCCAGGGCGCCCATGTGGGGTGTTGGCAGTGTATTTGCGCCTGCGTTCAAAGGTTTGCTGAATGGATAACTGAACGCTGCGCTGGGACAAGGACGTGCTTGATGATGGTGTTATTTCTGAGTAGGCAACTGCAGGTGCAGGACCGGAGGAGGCTTGTTCGCAGGCAGCATGGACAGGGGATTGGCTCGCATGCACAACCAGCGAAGACGTAGCAGTGACATTAGCAAGCACTGCTCCTCGACTCTGTTGTACTTCCCACAAAGTCGGGTGCTTGGCTGACATGTGCCTGATCATGCTGGTGGTGGTCAGGCTGCTAGTTTTGGTACCCCTGCTGATGCTGGCACGGCAGGTGTTGCAAATGGCCTTTTTAGAATCATCTGGATCCAACTTAAAAAACTGCCAGACTCGGGAAGACCTAACATTTGTACAGGCACCTTGTGTCGTGTTGTTGTTCCGGGGAACGGTTGCCTGACTTCTGCCTGGAGCCACCACCCTGCTTCTTACTGCCTGTTGGGATGCTACGCCTCCCTCCCCCTGTGCACTGCTGTCCTCGCTCTGCATATCCTCCTGCCAGGTTGGGTCAGTTACTGGATCATCCACCACGTCGTCTTCCTCTTCCGCACCCTGCTCCTCCTCCTGACTTCCTGACAATTGTGTCTCATCATCGTCCACCCCTTGTTGAGACACGTTGCCAACTTCGTGAGAACGTGGCTGCTCAAATATTTGGCCATCTGTACATACGATCTCCTCATGACCCACTTCAACATGAGCTGGCGAGAGGCCAGAATGTGCGAATGGAAATGTGAACAGCTCTTCCGAGTGTCCAAGTGTGGGATCATTAATGTCCGAGGACGTGTACTCAGCCTTGTGGTAGGAAGGAGGATCAGGTTCTGAAATGTGCGGTGCAGTATCACGGCTACTGACACTTGACCGTGTGGAAGACAGAGTGTTTGTGGTGGTGCCAATCTGACTGGAAGCATTATCCGCTATCCAACTAACAACCTGTTGACACTGGTCTTGGTTCAAGAGCGGTGTACTGCTGCGGTCCCCAAGAATTTGGGACAGGATGTGCGAGCGACTAGATGTGGCCCTTTGTTGTGGCAAAATTAGAGCTTGCCCACGACCTCGGCCTCTGCCTGCACCACCATCACGTCCACTTCCTTGTTCCTTGCCAACGCCCTTGCGCATTTTGCAATGCTGTGCTGACGTGTATTCACTAGACTTGGGCGTTATATCAAAGTTTGTGCAAATTGTGCACCTGTACGCTGCCACCGACAGGCACACACGTGCGGTTTTTAAATGCAAGCACGGACGCACTAAGAACCTAACAGGTTTTAGGAGCAAAAATTAATGACGAGAACTCTGACACTATCAGCCACTGCTGACTGACGTGTATTATACACTACACTTGTGCGTTATATAATAGTTTGGTAAAAACGCACACAAGTGCACCTGTACGCTGCCACCGACAGGCACACACGTGCGGTTTTTAAATGCAAGCACGGACGCACTAAGAACCTAACACAGGTTTTAGGAGCAAAAATTAATGACGAGAACTCTGACACTATCAGCCACTGCTGACTGACGTGTATTATACACTACACTTGTGCGTTATATAATAGTTTGGTAAAAACGCACACAAGTGCACCTGTACGCTGCCACCGACAGGCACACACGTGCGGTTTTTAAATGCAAGCACGGACGCACTAAGAACCTAACACAGGTTTTAGGAGCAAAAATTAATGACGAGAACTCTGACACTATCAGCCACTGCTGACTGACGTGTATTATACACTACACTTGTGCGTTATATAATAGTTTGGTAAAAACGCACACAAGTGCACCTGTACGCTGCCACCGACAGGCACACACGTGCGGTTTTTAAATGCAAGCACGGACGCACTAAGAACCTAACACAGGTTTTAGGAGCAAAAATTAATGACGAGAACTCTGACACTATCAGCCACTGCTGACTGACGTGTATTATACACTACACTTGTGCGTTATATAATAGTTTGGTAAAAACGCACACAAGTGCACCTGTACGCTGCCACCGACAGGCACACACGTGCGGTTTTTAAATGCAAGCACGGACGCACTAAGAACCTAACAGGTTTTAGGAGCGACAATTGCTGAGAAGTCTGACACTATCAGGACTGTTTTAGACTGTGTACACCAGCCCCAGATATGATGAAGGCTGGTATACGGTCACCACTAGGAATGGCTATATACCCTGCCTGCCTGCCTGCCTGCCTGCCTGTATACTGCTACAATAGTCCTGACAAGGACTCTTTTGGTCACTAGCCTGTATTCCAACCTGGCTATACCCTGCCTGTATACAGCAACAATAGTCCTGAGAAGGACTCTGCTACTGTACTCCGACCTGGCTATACCCTGCCTGCCTGTATACAACTAGAATAGTCCTGAGAAGGACTTTTGGTCACACTGTTTGCAGCCCTGCTACGGAAATAGCTATAAAGGGCCGCAAACCTTTCCCTGAAGCAGCGACCCTCTCCCTGCACTGACTGTCTGGATAGCTGTGAGCAGAGCACAGCGCGCCCGCCGGTATAAAGGCTCGGTCACGCTGTGCAGGCCGGCCAATCACTGCAATTCCACAACTAACAGGGCTGTGGCATTGCAGTGGTCTGCCAGCCAATCCCTGCATGAGGGCTGGCTCTCAAAAGAGCGCCAACATGCAGGGATGAAGACCACGAGTACAGCACGAGTATCGCGAGATTACTCGGTCCCCGTCGAGTAGACCGAGTACAGTGATACTCGTGCGAGTACCGAGTAGTAACAAGCATGCTCGCTCATCACTATTTATTAGTAAAATGGCTTACACTCCCCTTTTTTCCACTTTTTTCTTCACTACTTTTATAAAGAAATTTTTCCTTTCTTTATTCTTAATGCAATTTTATATAGCAACACCACCATTTTTTGCCACGAACATAATTTTTCTTGTCCGTCATCCCGTTCACCCTTACAGGGTTGTGGACAGATGCACTTGTCACTACACTTCTAAGACTCAATACAGGGTCTGGAGCTCAATGCTCCCTTTTTGTTTTTTTTTTCTTCTTTTTTTTCTTTTTTTCATTTTGTCCTTCTTCTTCTTCTTTTTCTGATTTTTGTCTCAAAAAGCTGATGAAATTTGAAACACTATACCCCAGTGATTTTATAAATGTTTCTCAATATATCACTTGAGAACTTTTATGGCCGGTATTGTAACAGTTGACCATCCCGGCAGTATTTGAAATACAGCAGTCAGTCCTCTGACGTAGCTCCATATGTGTATATATAGAGGTTCTTCCTCCTTTGATTGCATACTGTTCTTTTTTTGCCCTGATGAAGGAGACAGTGATCTC